>NC_090731.1:168266756-168271756 GCF_036898095.1 Palaemon carinicauda | reverse complement strand
CATGAGCCCTATTCTCCACAAGAATAATAGACCACCTATTGTCTATTAACCTTGTTTCTCCTCCTCCCCCCTTTCCCCTTTCTTCTTTTCGGTCCAATCGATTTCAGTGACACAATGCAATTTCAATCTTAAATGATTCTGAAGTAATCTTCTCTCTCTCTCTCTCCTCTCTCATCTCTCTCCTCTCCTCTCTCTCTCTCCTCTCTCTCTCTCTCTCTCTCTCTCTCTCTCTCTCTCTCTCTCTCTCTCTAAACTGAAACTGGAACTGGCAATTTCTTTACATACAAAATAGCAAATAATTTGGAATAGACTTCCAGCGGATGTAGTAAACAGTAACACAATAAACGATTTCAAGAACAAGTTAAGACACGATCATAAGAACTCTTTAAATGTTTAAACTAAATCTCTCGACCAAAGAGGTAATGGGAGTCTACGGGGATGGACTAAAAACTCTTAGACACACCCAAAATCCTTGCAAAACACACACTCTCTCTCTCTCTCTCCTCTCTCATCTCTCTCTCCTCCTCTCTCTCCTCTCTCTCTCTCTCTCTCTCTCAGACAAGATCATAAGAACTCTAAATGTTCAAACTAAATCGCTTGACCAAAGAGCTAATGGAGTCTACGGGGATGGACTAAAAAGTCTTATAGAGACATCCAAAAATCCTTGCAACTCTCTCTCTCTCTCTCTCTCCTCTCTCTCTCTCTTCTCTCTCTCTCTCTCTCTCTCTCTCAGACAAGATCATAAGAACTCTCTAAATGTTTAGACTAAATCGCTCTACCAAAGAGCTAATGGAGTCTATGGGAATGGACTAAAAAGTATTAGAGACATTCAAAATCCTTGCACCACAATTTCTCTCTCTCTCTCTCTCCTCTCTCTCTCTCTCTCTCTCTCTCTCTCTCTCCTCTCTCTCTCTCTCTCTCTCTCTCTCTCTCTCAGACAAGATCATAAGAACTCTAAATGTTTAAACTAAATCGCTCTACCAAAGAGCTAATGGAGTCTATGGGAATGGACTAAAAAGTCTTAGAGGCATTCAAATCCTTGCAACTCTCTCTCTCTCTCTCTCTCTCTCTCTCTCTCTCTCTCTCTCTCTCTCTCTCTCTCTCTCTCTCTCTAGCTGGTCATCTAAGATTTCAGTGCACTGAAGGAGCAGCAAAACAGAAGCCACAGAAAATCTTCGCCTTGGTTTCTTTTCCAAGTCTGAGTAAACATAATGTCTACATAACTGCTGCTTTCCCAAAGGCCGTAACATTACAATTTCATACAGGTCAGTACTTCATACTCTCCCAACAGCCATTACTTGAAATTTACCTAAAGGCTGATACTTCACCCTTTCCCAAAGGCCGTTACTTCACAATTTCCCAATAGTAATTACTTCAGATTATTCGAAAGACCAATACTTTTTACTTACAATTTCTATACAGGTAATTATTTTCACACTTTGGCAAAGGCCGTTACTTCACAGTTTCCCAATAGCAATTACTTCACATTTTGCGAAAAAAAGATAATTTTTACTTTATAAACCATTTCCCAATAGCAATTACTTTACATTTTGCGAAAAAAAGATATTTTTACTTTAAAGTTCTATAAAGGTAATTATTTCACACTTTCCCAAAGACCGTTACTTCACACATTTCCAACTGCCATTACTTCAACACTTTCCAAAAGGCTGTTACTGTCCTATTTTTCCTAAGGTTGTTACTTCACACTTTCCCTAAGGCAGTTTACATCACACTTTCCCAATGGATTTTACTTCACACTTTCCTCACAGGCCAATACTACACACTTTCTTGAAGTGCATTACTTCACATTTTCCCAAAATACACTACTTCAGACCTTAACAAACATCACTACTTCCCACTTTTTTCAAGACCACTGCTTCACACTTTCCGGTAAGGCAGTTACTTTATACTTTCCAAAAGGCCATACTTTACACTTTCCAAAAGGCCATACTTTATACTTTCCAAAAGGCCATACTTTACACTTTCCAAAAGGCCATACTTTACACTTTCCAAAAGGCCATACTTTACACTTTCCAAAAGGCCCATACTTTACACTTTCCAAAAGACCACTACTTCACACTTTTCGGAAAGCAGTTACTTTACTACACTTTCCAAAAGACCATTGCTTCCCTCTTTCTCGAATGCCATAATTTCACACTTTCACAAAGTCCATTACTTCACGCTGGCTTACGTCAGCTGTTGACCTATCTTAACCCGTTGTGCCTAAGGTTAAGGGTTAAACTCCTATGTATGAGCTCAACTCGCATTCATATATGGAATCACCGTAATGTCTTATTTCCTGCGGTTATTTAATTGATTAGTTAATTCATTACTAATATTTTTTAATTTTATATATTATTATGTATATCGATTATCGATATATATTACAATCATTCAATACACACGCACACTTACATAAACATACACACACACACACATACACACACACACACACATCTATATATATAATATATATATATATATATATATATATATATATATATATATATATATATATATTATATATATCTATCTATATATATATATATATATATATATATATATATATATATATATATATATATATATATATATAAAAGACAAGAAATAAATATATCAAAATACAGAAAATAAGGAATGTTCCCCACAATGGTACGAAAGGTACGACAAAAATCTGAAAAAAAAAGAACAAAACCTTTAAAAAAACCGAACCCTGCGGAGAGAATTCACCTTGACCTTCCCAAGAAGCTTTACGTCTGAACGTTAATCCTCGGCAAGAGCTTTTTAGCTTTTCCATTAATAGAAAAGAGAAGCTTTTACAGTCTTCCAAGAGGACAATATCCAATAGGAGACGTGTGCAAGAGATCATCATCATCATCATCATCTCCTCCTACGGCTATTGAGCGCAAAGGGCCTCGGTTGGATTTCGACAGCCGTCTTTATCTTACTTGTTTACTTGTTTTGGGGTTTAAATCCAACCCTCCACTGAAGTCGCGTGAACTACTTCTTGGGCGGGTCCAAATTAATCATCTAAAGAAACATTTTCATTATAACTTATACAATTCTTTGATTGTAGCATCTTCCAAATCATATGATCTTGTGAAAAGTAATGTCTTTAGTTTCTTGAGTTATTAAATGTGAATTAATCGTACGAGAGATAGTGAAAACGAATGTTCTAATGTTTGACCTTTATGAATTGAAAAGGTCACACAATTTGCTTAAATAAGGACGTAGGAACTAAGGATGGTAATGGGTGTGCATACAAAAATAGCATTAACACTACTCTACATTTAGGGTTAAAATAACTAATGAAGCACCTTTTCAATTCCATCATCATTATCTTTCGAAGATAATCCTGTTTCGAACACCTCTGAGGAACGAGATCTCTGTTGGGACAAGCTGCGTGTGGTAACTCAGTCATTTTAACTACAATGTAAACATAATTATATAGACAACTGCAATCATATTAGAAACTAAATGCATCACAAATATCAATATAAGGCATTTCTATCAATAATGTATGCTTAAAAAACGTAATTTGAATCAGAAAATCTCCGTAAAACCATACTGTTCTCAGCCGTATTAATACCCTAATTTGTTCTTATCTTTCACGGGCTGGTGACCATAATATCACTGCTTTACGTCAATATATCCGTTTTTAAAACGACAAATGACTGAGAACATTTATTCCAGGATTTTTTTTTTTATACAATCTATCATCCTATAAGGTCTAGAACTTGACAAAACTATTTCTGTACACGACCAACAGAACACTCTCAATTTCAACTGCCTTTCTTTCCAGGGAAGCTGAAACCACCTTGAAAGGCAATGGGAAAAAAATATAGAAAAATCCATCATAAAAAACTCCGGTTTTTCCTCTTTTTTTTTTTTTTTTCAACAAGTTGAAAGCTTTTTCCGCAATTGACTTTGATGGATGGCGGCTTACTTGAAATCCACCTGTTGCTTTCTCTTGATTACTTCGCTTTCGAGGGATTTGGAGAAATGCTTCAAGGCAAACGTATGCGAGGATAAGATTATCAAGTATTGTGAAGAACCATAAAAACAAAGATTGCGCTGATGTTTTGAGATACGATTTAGTAAAGAGAATACGTCTGGGTTTTAAGTTCTGCATTAAAAGTAAAAGGGGAAATTAATTACTTTGAGATAACATTATGAGCCACAGCATTAAGAGAAAATGGAGTCTCCACGGATGGACTAAAAAGTCTTTGAGATATCCAAATCTCTCTCTCTCTCTCTCTCTCTCTCTCTCTCTCTCTCTCCTCTCCTCTCTCTCTCTCTCCTCTCTCTCTCTCAGTAAATATGGTTAGGTATAATTAACCGCCTTCAATACAAAAAATATTTGATTTATTCGAGTAATGAAAAAGCCCCACCATTAACTGATATACTGCTGTCCGGTTCTTTGATTGTGGTGGCCTAATGGTAACGTCTTTGCCTAGTGATCGCCATACGTGGGCACGAGTCCCACTCAAAGTCGTTAGTTCCTTTGTTCGCTGCAATCTCACCATCTTTGTGAGGTAAGGATAGGGTCTTTAAGGGAGCCTATAGGTCTATCTGCTGAGTCATCAGCAGTCATTGCCTGGCTTTCCTTGGTTCTAGTTTGGGTGGAAGGGGGGCTTGGGCGCTGATCATAAGTATATATGGTCAGTCTCTAGGGCATTGTCCCGCTTGATAGGGCAATGTCACTGTTCCTTGCCTCTGCCATTCATGACAGCATTCAAAAACCTTTAAATATGTAGCTTGTAAAGAAATCAAATAAACTATACGGGATTTAAACAGACAATTTCACCGTATTAATTTTATATGAACAACCTCTCAACGGAATATTTAGAGGTAAAAAAGAACCTCCGATCATGTATAATAAAATGAGTTAATAACTTCAAAACCTCTCGGAAAAACACACGGGAAATAAATACTCTACATTAAGGGTAGGATGAAACTCATTCTTCCCAATGATTCTTCTTACCATAGCTAATATAGAT
>NC_090731.1:168264647-168266256 GCF_036898095.1 Palaemon carinicauda | reverse complement strand
TATAAATAAATAAATATATATATATATGCTTGTATAAATAATATATATATATATATATATATATATATATATATACATACACACACACAATCAATCGGCGTCAATGACCTTCGATGTCAGGATGCCAGAGAACTTCCAATCAATCAATCAATATATACAATCAATCAACAATAATAATAATAATAATAATAATAATAATAATAATGCCAAATTCTCTGAGAAACAGCTTCCAAACTCGCTAGCTCCAAGATGCATTTAGCATGTAAATAAAAAAATAACCCCCCTCCCAATACTAAAAAATAAATATATATAAAAAACACGAGTATTCAAAACAAACTGAAGAAGACAACAGTAAAAGAATGCAAAAAGAGTTAATTTCTTTTGGATTTTCGTATCACCACTCACGGGAGAAAAGCGAGTTAGGAATCCGTGCAGCCCACTAACGACGCTAAAGCAACTCCAATCAAACTATACCCAAGACCAATTTGAAAGGTGCTCGAGGGGAGGGAGAGGAGAGAGGAGAGAGGAGAGAGGGAGAGGGAGAGGAGAGAGGGAGAGAGGCCGGGGGAGAAGGAGAGGGAAGGGAGGGGAGGGGGGGTTTTCCAAAGTGGCAGGTGCAATTCCAAAAGCTTTCAATCTCATTTTTTGGGAAGCCCACAGGGAATGGCTCGTGAATGGGGATTCCACGTCAGCCTCCACCATTCCCATTCCCATCCCCCCCCACCCCCCCCCCCACCCCTTTCTCCAGAGCACTCTTTATAGGAAATATATAAGTAAATGGAAATTTTCCCGCGTTCTGAATTATGCTCCAACTTTTATCACATTTCCATTTTTAATTGGGAAATTACACCTAAATGAGCATTCACGCACATACATATTATAAAAAACCTACACATAATCCAAGAACACAGATACACTTACACACACACAAAAAAAAAAAATCAGAATTATACCAAAACCAAATTATGTAGGCTAACTATGTTACCAAATGCGAAAATCCATCTCCCATTCATATAGACTATTCCAAATCACTGTTGCTTTATTATTATTTCTATTATTATTATTATTATTATTATTATTATTATTATTATTATTATTATCATTATTATTATTATTATTATTATTATTATTATTATTATTATTATTACTTGTTAGGCTACAATCCTAGTTGGAAAAGCAGAACGCTATAAGCCCAGGGGCCCCAACAGGGAATATAGCCCAGTGAGGAAAGGAAACAATGGAAAATAAACTATTCTAAGAAGTGTAACAACATTAAAATAAATATTTCCTATATAAACTATAAAAACTTTAACAAAATAGAGGAAGAGAAATCAGATAGAACAGAGTGCCTGAGTGTACCCTCAAGCAAGAGAACTCTAACCCAAGACAGTGGAAAGACCATGGTACAGAGGCTATGGCACTACCCAAGACTAGAGAACAATGGTTTGATTTTGGAGTGTCCTTCTCCTAGAAGAGCTGCTTACCATAGCTAGTCTCTTCTACCATTACCAAGAGGAAAGTAGCCACAGAACAATTACAGTGCAGTAGTTAACCCCTCACATTATTTCTTTAATTTACAACCAATTGTTGAAAGACGAATATATTTCGG
>NC_090731.1:168252147-168259647 GCF_036898095.1 Palaemon carinicauda | reverse complement strand
GGAAAAGTTTCCTATTCGCTGATTGGTTGGACAAAATAATTCTAACCAATCAGCTGGCAGGGAACTTTTTCCGAGCTAAAAGGGCACCCGTGCGAGTCAGTGCAAATGCGCCTCATTAAAAAAAATTGAGTATAGTAGCACAGATTTATGTATAAGGTAGGGAATTGCCATAGTGTATGCATAAGGGTTCAACGTGCCGCTGATGAGGAGTCTTTTGTAGGTGTTAAGGATGTTTTATATAGTATTTTACCCAGTATTTAGCAGTTGTGAATATGTCAGGGGCTGTGTATATATATATATATATATATATATATATATATATATATATATATATATATATATATATATATATACTGTATATATATGAATATATATATATATATATATATATATATATATACATATATATATATATATGTATATATATACATATATGTATGTATATATACACATATATAATATAATATATATATATATATATATATATAAACTATATATATATATATATAGATATATATATATATATATATATATACACATATATAATATATATACAGTATGTATATATATACAGTATATATATATATATATACACATATATATATAATGTGTATATATATAAATATACACACACACACATATATATATATATATATATATATATATCTATATCTATATATCTATATATATATATATATATATATATATATATATATATATATATAGACATACAAAATAGCGTATGTTAAATTCCCAGCTTCGAGCGATGCTTGTTAGCAAATCGTTCCCAAAACATTTTACTCACACTTGAGTTTTGATTCCCCATTCGAAGAGCACTTCTGCAGTCAACATCATCGTTCAATTTTCCACTATTATTATTCAAAATTTTTCCCAATTTTTCTATGGAGGCTTTCCTCCTGTTATTCAATAAATTAATAATTTTGCATTCGTAGAGCTATTTATTAATGTACCATGTAAAAGCATTTACGTAAAAGTGGATATCTGATGTGGAAAAGAAAATAATGTACTGTAATTAAATGAGAGAGAGAGAGAGAGAGAGAGAGAGAGAGAGAGAGAGAGAGAGAGAGAGAGAGAGAGAGAGAGAGAGAGAGAATTTACTGTACTGTACTGTAAATAATTAAGGAAAAAAAAGGTCTTATTATTCACTAAAATTATTTTTTCTTAAAGCTACTTTCCTGAGTTTCAATAATTACTTTTATTTGTTAATATCACGTGGTAGAAATCTATTCTTGAAGGAAACTAATTAAAATTAAGTTCCCTTCTTAACTATATATTTAATTACTATTCAACGCATTTTACTTGATTTAAAAAACTCTCTGGCCGCCATACCCTAGTTCGGACACTTATTATTATTACTTGCTAAGCTACAACCTTAGTTGGAAAAGCAGGATGCTATCCACCCAGGGGCCCCAACAGGGAAAATAGCTCAGTGAGGAAAGGAAAAGAGGAAAAATAAAATATTCTAAGAATAGCAACAGCATTAAAATAAATGTTTCCTATATAAACTATAAAAATTATAACAAAACAAGATAGAGAGAAATTAGATAGAACAGTGTGCCCGAGTGTACCCTCAAGCAAGAGAACTCTAACCCAAGACAGTGGAAGACCATAATTCCAGTACAAGGAATAGAAAGGAGCTATTTCGAGAAAACTGGCTTAATTTTACACACAATGCACATACAAAACTCAAATCTCCCTCCATGCTGTAATAAAAGCCGGTATTATCAAAAAAGAGAGACGAATGCCTATAAAAAGCTGTTCGTTATAAGAGAGATTAAAAATAATAAATGCAATAGAATATACATCGCTTTATTTGAATAATGGCAAGAAAGAAACTCAAAATCCCAAACGATAATTTGCTGTTGTAAATATAAAACACCAAAGATATTGATACCCAACAACCTGCTTAACTTTGAGAGCCGCATTATTAGGTACAATGAAACACGACAATCTTTTGAAATCTAAACAGAATAAAAATAATACGGAGAAAATATCAACTTATCGATGATCAAAAGAATAGAAAAAAAAAATAAATAAATAAATAAAAAATACGTAGAAAACAACTTATTGATGATCACTAGAAAGGAACAAAATGTATCTGACAGTATCCAACAACCATCACTTTACTAAAAAATAAAACCAAATTTAAATATTAAGTACAAAATTTATCTGATTAAGTAGACAGAAAATTAACAACAGACAGAATCCAACAACCAGCAATTTACTAAAAATAAAACCAAATTTATGTATAAAGTAAAAAAAGAAATCAAGCAAAAGGAAGGTTTTCTGCTTCATCCGTCCACTAACGCCCCCCCCCCACCCCCACCCCCCCACCCCCCACCACCACCCCCCACCCCCCGTCCCGTCTCCGGGACCTGGCCTGGCACCAATCGATCATTGCTGTCTGCTTTGGGGGAATTCCCCTGACACATGACGCTTCCGGCAGCTCCACCGGGGCTCAATACTTAATGATATACCTTCTCCTTCGCTTCTAAATCATCGTCATCATCAATAATTTTCTCCGTCTTCTTTTTCCTCCGTCTCGTCATAAATCTCCTTCTGCATAATACGAAACGCATACAAGATGTTAATCTTTCTGTATCATGTAAGGGCTGGAAATAGCTTTTTATCAGATAAAAACATTAGCAAGTTAAGATACCTTATGTTAATTGAATACTTCAGACTTGAAGAGTTGTGTCGCAACTGTAAAAGAAATGTTCACGATATATTCCGAAAGAAGTGTTACACCATGTTTTTCTCTTAGTAATTCTAAAGATAGAAGAAATATTTTAATAAATCTAAGGATTTGAAGAAAAAACCAGTGAATGATTGAGGAATCATCCAAATAACGACTGAGACTTGAACATTTAGAGGTGCTATTATATTTCCTTATGCCAATTAATTATAATTGTATATGAGTGATAATCACGTGAGTATTGAATTCTTTTTCGTTTTAATATTATTACCATGAAGACTGATTTGCTTAATTGATAACGTATCAGACCCGTTAATCACTGGCAAATCACAATTCATTGTAGCTTGACTACAAGCCTCGACGCTCTTTCGTTATGACTTATAAACATCTCAAAACTCTAAGACTCTTTCACTTTGCTCCAATAGTTCCTATTACACACAATACTGACTAGAACATTCTATGATCACTATAGAATACAAATTCGTCTATCCAGTATTACGTCTTCCGTCCATCTAAACATAAATGCTAAGTAAATATAATGTCAACTATGTCAGTTACAATTTTAAAACATTAATATACTAAATATTCCTTATGGTCATGAAATGATCAAAACTTGGTGAACAAAAAATTTAAGCATGTAATTATCAAAACTTGGTAAAAAAAATTAAGCATGTGTAAATGCAAACGTACAATAAAAAATTTCCACTGCTCAAATCAAGAAAGTAACTTGAATCATTACATGAAAATACATTACTAAGGCAAATGAACTATCTAAGCCATACCATACCAACAAAGAGGCAAGTTGATGAAACATGTACAGTTGAACCCTGGAATTCCTGGTATACCTCCCTCTGAGGAAATGAACCTTGTCACATACTGCGTAACGAGTTCTCGTGTTTAGCCCGTGCTCACCATCTCTGCCATCTCTCCCTATACTATCTATTTGGTTACTAGCCGCACCATAAGGGTGTGACATGGTGATCTTCCTCAGAGCGAGGTGTACCAGGTATTCCTGTGTCAAACTGTACAAACGTATGGAATATATAGAGGCATGAAAAAGCAAATGTGAAAGTTAGGACAAGTCACCATCACTGAGGTTTTCTAGAGGAAAGTCTCTTTTTCTTCGAATATCAGATGATTTGGGGACGACGTCAAGGTTGAATCCACTTAAATCTACTCAGCCATTATTATCATTATTATTATTATCAAATGCTAAGCTACAACCCTAGTTGGAAAAGCAGGATGCTATAAGCCCAGGGGCCCCAACAGGGAAAATAGCCCAGTGAGGAAAGGAAATAAGGAAAAATGAAATATTTTAAGAATAGTAACAACATTAAAATGAATATTTCCTATATAAAATTTAAAAACTATAACAAAACAAGAGGAAGAGAAACTAGATACAACAGTGGCCCCGAGTGTACCCTCAAGCAAGAGAACTCTAACCCAAGACAGTGGAATACCATGGTACAGAGGCTATGGCACTACCCAAGACTAGAGAACAATGGTTTGATTTTGGAGTGTCCTTCTCCTAGAAGAGCTGCTTACCATAGCTGAAGAGTCTCTTCTACCCTTACCAAGAGGAAAATAGCCACTGAAATTAGAGTGCAGTAGTTAACCCCTTGAGAGAAGAAGAATGGTTTGATAATCTCAGTGTTGTCAGGTGTATGAGGACAAAGGAGAATCTGTAAAGAATAGGCCAGACTATTCGGCTGTGTAGGCAAAAGGAAAGAACCGTAACCAGAGAGAAGGGCCCTATGTAGTACTGTCTGGCCAGTCAAAGGTCCCCATAACTATCTAGCGGTAGTATCTCAACGGGCGGTTGATGCCCTGGCCAACCTACTACCTTAAGGCATCACGGGACCCTTCACCCGAAATGTCTTTTATCAGAGATGGGGACCCAAATTTTGGATTTAATTGGATCTTTAATTTAATACTGTACCCTCATCTATTTTTTTACTAAGTTATAACATATACCCGTAAATAACTTCTAATGTATCAATGAAGCTACTGTACTTTACCAGAGTTGGTTCTAAGAATCTCTGGATAGATTACCGTTGAAAATAATATCATTTGAAAATCATACAAAAATACGTACACAAAAACACACACATTGTATATATATATATATATATATATATATATATATATATATATATATATATATATATATATATATATATATATATATATATGTGTGTGTGTGTGTGTGTGTATACATATATATAATATATGTATATATATATATACATATATGATATTGGGCCATATACTGTACATCCATATGTATATATACGTGTATATATACATACTGTATATATTTGTAGGAAGATAGAGGGAAGTGACAGTAAAGGTAAATAATTAAACCATATATTTTATACAATTTCCTTCAGAACGTATCATTAACCCTCACCAAGTAAAGTAACTTTTTAAAATGAACATGAAAAAACGAAGAGATTTTACCCAGTAAAAAATAAAAGGTTTCGTAAGACCTCCCCAACTCCTTTGGATCCCATTCAAAGGATAGAATCCTTTAGCGTCTTAAACAGTCCCTCTCTTCAAGGATATAGGAAAAAAAAATCAGTGTAGGTAGTGGGGATATGGGACGGGAGGGGGGGGGGATGATATAGCCACTGGCTACACAAGAAAACGAGTCAACATATTAAAGAAAAGATGACATTTAAAATAAACATGAAAAAAATCAAGAGATTTTACCCAGTAAAAAATAAAAGATTTCGTAAGACCTCCCCAACTTCTTTGGATCCTATTCAAAGGATAGAATCCTTTAGCGTCCTAAACAGTCCCTCTCTTCAAGGATATAGGAAAAAAAAATCAGCGTAGGTAGTGGGGATATTGGACGGGAGGGGGGGGGGGGAATGATATAGCCACTGGCTTTACAAGAAAATAAGTCAACATATTAAAGAAAAGATGTCATTAAAAATGCAAGTTGTCCCTAGAATGTTTACAAACCTTCACATTTGTAACGCGTGTTTTTCATACACACTCATGCACTGTAATGCTATTGTTTTCTTTATCTCTCGCTCTCTCCAGCACTGATAATAAAAAAAAACCTGCTTAAGCTTGCCATTGCACGTTTCACATTATTGGAATTTTGTGTCATTGTTGCACTCAACCGTTTGTATATAATCTCGTTACTTTCTCTGAATAAAGTTCGTTACATTCACCTCGCCTTGCCACAGATTTCTCTTCTCAATCTGAGGCCGATGTAAGGTAACTTCCCGGTTAAAGAAATTTCAGGTTGAGTTTATTTACTTTCTATATTGAAAGACAATATAAAACAACATACCAAAGCAAGACAGCTCAAAATTATTATAGAGGAAAGGTTAGACAACTATATTTTTCCTTCCTTTTTCAAACCAGGGTTCCTTGTTGTGAGAAATTAAATGCTATTCTTACTTTTTAAAAAAATACTAGAAACAAGTTTGAAAGTAAAAAGCAACATAAATGGTTATCAGAAAAAGAGAGAAAATAGTCCAGTTCATGAGACTACTTTAGCTCCACCATCAATAAAACAGCTGAAATGGTTTACGCGTCCCTTACTTCCCTTCCAGGCGACAAAACTTTTTAAACGACGATAGTCCTCAACAAACTTTCTCCCATTATTCAATTAAAGGTCCCTTGCAGACAAGTTTTCTAGACCTGAGGACAATAAGACGACCAACTTAAGAAAATAAATAAATAGAAAAAAATTAGGGTTTTCCGCCAAGAGGAAACTATATATAACAGGGAGGCGGAAGACGTGGCACGCCAAAAATTAGGGCAGCTGGGTCCAGGGTTGCCAGGTTTTCTAAGTGAGAAAAGGCCAACTTCTAATCAACAGAAGCTCTAAAAGGCCAACCCATTAGTAGAAAAAGGCCAAATATATAGTATTTAAGGGCCGCGTTTTTTTTTCATATTACTAAAGGCCAACTAATTAAAAAAAGGGCCAAATTATAGTTTTTTTGGCCTGAAAAAAGGCCAAACTGGCAACCCTGGCTGGGTCCCGCCGGCGCCATAGTATAAAAGGAATGGATTACGGAAGGTCGAAAGTTATCAAAGGCTCAATAGCGTAAGCCTTCCATCCCTACCTACCTACCCTATCATATCCCTCCCAACTCCCTTCCCTTGAATGACAAGGGGGGGGGGGGGGGGCTCTGACTTGACTCCTTATGCACTATCCGACCAGAAGAAAATTGTCTAACGACTGTCTCCTTCGTCGTTAAGCCCATAAGTCTGGGTTCCTATGGGTTCTTTTTCCTGCCTTTTGTCATTAGTGGTTTTTTTTTCTTTTCTTGGATAAAATCGGGAAATAATTCACCAGTCACAGTGGTTTTTACTCTTGGGAAAATATAAATTTCCTGGCGTTTATAATATACACAATAAGTAGTATATGTAATTGAGTTTATACTTGGAAATTAGAACTACCTACAACTAAACCTTTTAATAACTTACATATCTATCTCCGCTGAAAAGTGTTCAGTGTCACCACGAGGTCAGAAATAATTTCTTTCCGTCAACTGTACAGTAGCTCGTGTACAAAGCTGGCATTCTGCCGGACTCGGGTTCGAGACCTACTCAAGCTAGATAGTTTCTTGAAGTATCTGCAACCTCTCCATCCTTATGAGCTAAGGATGAAGGGGGGGGGGGGCGAAGCCTATAAAGTCTACCTTCTGAGTCATCATCATCCATTATCTGGCTCTCTCTGATCCTAGCTTCGGTGGAGAGGGAGGCTTAGTGCTGATCATATGTACATATGGTCAGTCTTTATGACATTGTCCTGATAGGCC
>NC_090731.1:168229647-168247147 GCF_036898095.1 Palaemon carinicauda | reverse complement strand
AATCGGGTAGTTGAATCAGTAGAACTTTAAAAGTTCAAAGTTGGAGCAAATGTTTTTATGTTGACCAGGCTGACATGAGTCTTTTTATAGTTTATATATGACATATCTGTTTTTGAGGTTGCTAATAGTTTATTTAGGACATATGTTTTGACGCTGTTACTGTTTTTAGAATGATATATTGTTAATTTATTCTCATCATTTATTTATTTCCCTACTTCCTTTCCTCGCTGGGCTATTTTTCCCTGTTGGAACCCTTGGGCTTATAGCATCTTGCTTTTCCAACTAGGGTTGTAGCATGGCTAGTAATAATAATAATAATAATAATAATAATATGATAATTTCAAAAACCCCTTCACTTCAATCATCTCCTAAATACAAACGAACACCAACGCAGAGAGAACAAACGCCATAAGTATACAGACAGAATTCCGCATAACACAGGAATCGAGTTGCAATTTCTGGGAAGAATAAACAAAAAAGCACAAAGCACAAGAGTATCGTGTGTGGAGGAACAATGCACAACACTCAGTGTATTTAATGGTTAGGTTGGCGTAGCCTGTGAAAGCCACGAGCGAATGAGTATTGGCTAAATAGAAAGAAGACCATGGCGCATACAATGAATTTGGGAAAAGAGAAAAAATTTACTTTTCACTAGTGTACACGACCCGTCTTAAATAACAGCTAATTATTTATATAGATATACACACACACCGCAGTTTAGGCAATTTGTGTGAAATTGTGTCTACCAAGGGTATCTCTCGGGGTACTCACTCTCACCAGGGTATGATTACTCCTTCTCCCCTACTCAAAGAGACGGGGATAGATCGACTAGCCATACGTTTGGCAATGGAACTCAGCATGACAGGAAAGATATATATATATATATATATATATATATATATATATATATATATATATATATATATATATATATATGTATATATATATATATATATATATATATATTTTTATATATATATATATATACACAGTATATATATATATAAATGTATATATATATATATATATATATATATATATATATATATATATATATATATATATATATATAAAGAGAGAGAGAGAGACTCACTTTTTATTGTATAGGGGGAGATTAACATTTCCTATTTCCTCATACGACATAACAAAGTGAATAACAGTAACCGGAATCCGAGCCTAGACAACAACAGCAGCTATCGATTTTAATAAAAAACACAAAATGTAATCATTTTCCAATTAAGCCAAGTTGAACAGCTTGGATTTTCACAGAGAGATCCGTCGAAAAACAATTACTAAAACATAATATATTCTAAGACATATGTCAAGTAAGATATAATAAAAACTTAGAAGAGATAAGGAACTCACTAGTCATAGACAGGAGTACAACAGTGTCGAAGATTTGTGGGAATATTTAGCTTGTTTAAAACTGACATATAGTACGTTTATTGTTATTATTGTTATTATTACTAGCCAAGATACAACCCTAGTTGGAAAAGCAAGATGCTATACGCCCAAGGGCTCCAACAGGGAAAAATAGCCCAGTGAGGAAAGGAAATAAGGAAATAAATTAATGATGAGAATAAATTAACAATATATCATTCTAAAAACAGTAACAGCGTCAAAACAGATATGTCCTATATAAACTATTAACAACGTCAAAAACAGATATGTCATCTATAAACTATAAAAAGACTCATGTCAGCCTGGTCAACATGAAAACATTGACATTTTGTTTGTTTAAATCTGGCCTTTAGTTTGCTTATGAGTCACATGCAGTTTGTTTAAAACTGACATTTTGTTTGTTTTAAACTAGCATTTAGTTTGCTTAAAATTGACATTTAGTTTGTTTGAAACTGACATTTAGTTTGCTTGAAACTGACATCTGGTTCCTTTGAAAGAGAAATTTAATTTGTTGGAAAACGACATTTATTTTTGTTTGAAACTGACATTTAACTTATTTAATATTGATATCTAGTTTGCTTAAACTGACATTTTTTTTTGTTTTAAACAAGCGTTTAGTTTGCTTAAACTGATATTTTGTTTGATTAAAACTGACATTAGTGTGCTTAAACTGACATTTTGTTTGTTTAAAACTGGCTTTTGGTTTGCTTAAAACTGGCTTTTGGTTTGCTTAAAACTGACATTTAGTTTATCAGAAACAAACATTTACTTTGCTTGAAACTGACATATGGTTTGTTTAGCACTGATAACTAGTTTCTTTGACATTAGCATTTAGTTAGTTTGGAACTGACATATAGTTTATTTGAGACCGACATTTACTTTGTTTGAAACTGAAATTTATTTATTACTTTGTTTGAAACTGACATTTACTTATTTAATATTTACATTACTTTGTTTGAAACTGAAATTTATTTATTTAATATTTACATTACTTTGTTTGAAACTGAAGTTTAACTTATGTAAAAACTGACATTTTTTTGTTCAAAACAGTCTCAATTATCACTAAACGGAAACACTACGTTTAATAAACAACTAAATTATCCCAGAGATAAAACATTAATTTAGATCTGCTGTCAAATGAGGAGTGACAGAAAAAGGCAACAGAAATAAAACTCTATTTGTAGCAATCATTAAACATAGCACTGGAGGATATGACTTGCATCAATAGTGGCATAAACTGGAAAACATTATTTGAAAAACATTGAAGAAAACAACATTAAGACACAAATATCTTATGAAGGTTCGTATACTGTTGAGTGATTATTAATGGCCCTGGATATTCCAAATGGGGAAAAAACAATGATTCAATAGACATAAACACAAGCTTGAGGGCAGCAAATAAAAAACAATGATTCAACAACATAAACACAAGCTCGAAGTCAGCAAATGAGGTAAAAAGTTTTAAAGACGAACGCAAGTTCGAAGTCAACAAATGAAGAAAAAAGTTTCAAAGACGAACACATGCTCGAAGTCAGAAAATGAAAAATGTTTCAGACATAAACACAAGATAAAAGTCAGCAAATAAAGAAAGGGTTTCAAAGACATAAACACAAGCTCAAAGTCAGCAAGTAAAGAAAAAGTTTCCAAGACAAACACAAGCTCGAAGTCAGCAAATAAAGGCAAAGTTTCCAAGACATAAACACGAGCTCGAAGTCAGCAAATAAAGGCAAAGTTTCCAAGACATAAACACAAGCTCGAAGTCAGCAAATAAACGCAAAGTTTCCAAGACATAAACACAAGCTCGAAGTCAGCAATTAAAGAAAAAGTTTCAAAGACATAAACACAAGATCGAAGTCAGCAAATAAAGAAAAAGTTTCAAAGACATAAACACAAGATCGAAGTCAGCAAATAAAAAAGTTTCAAAGACAAACACAAGATCGAAGTCAGCAAATGAAGAAAAAAGTTTCAAGACATAAACACAAGCTCAAAGTCAGCAAATGAAGAAGAAAGTTTCAAAGACATAAACACAAGCTCGGAGTCAGCAAATGAAAAAAAAATACTTTCATAGACAGAAACACAAGCTCGAAGTCAGCAAATGAAAAAAAAATTACTTTCATAGACAGAAACACAAGCTCGAAGTCAGCAATTAAAAAACAATTCAGACATAAACACAAGATCGAAGTCAGTAAATAACGGAAAAGTTTCAAAGACATAAACACAAGCTCGAAGTCAGCAAATGAAGAAGAAAGTTTCAAAGACATAAACACAAGCACGAAGTCAGCAAATAACGGAAAAGTTTCAAAGACATAAACACAAGCTCGAAGTCAGCAATAAAGAAAAAGTTTCAAAGACATGAACACAAGATCGAAGTCAGCAAATAACGGAAAAGTTTCAAAGACATAAACACAAGCTCTAAATCAGCAAATGAAAAACTATACTTTCAAAGACAGAAACACAAGCTCGAAGTCAGCAATTAAAAAACAATTCAGACATAAACACAAGATCGAAGTCAGCAAATAAAGAAAAAGTTTCAAAGACATGAACACAAGCTTGAAGTCAGCAAATAACGAAAAAGTTTCAAAGACATAAACACAAGCTTGAAGGCAGAAATCGAACTCTGCACAGTGCCAATCCGGCGTGGCTGACGCGCGTCTGCATTCGACGTCAGATTCACGATTCGAATCCTTTATGATCGTGTCCCAGATTCGCAGATTCACTTCCACATTCCAGTTGCAGTATCCCCGCGAGTATCGGAGGATCTTCAACACGTTCATGTGATCAAGGTAGTGTTGGCAGGTGATGTTTCGTTGCAGTTTATATCCAATTTAGCCACGAGCAATTCTCTTGAAAGGGTATTCCAGAGGTGAAATACAATACGGTTTTATTAACCTTTTATCGTTTTTACACACACATGTGCACGACACATATGTATATGAATAACACACAGATGTACATACATACATATATACATACATTGCACACACACACACACACACATATATATATATATATATATATATATATATATATATATATATATATATATATATATATATATGTTTGGATACCTTAACGTAGGGAAAACGTTTACTTATTGCCATGATCAGCAAAGCTGTACTATTCAGGACCACCGACACTAGGTTGGCTTGCTGTGAGCGATCAGACCAAAATCTCCCACCATCACCAATCAGCACTGGCCAGCGTGATGATGAAAACTAGCCAAACCCCAGACATGTATGAGGCCTCTGTCCTGCGGTGGACTAGGAACGGCTGCATTTGGTGCTGTTGTTGTTGTTGTGTGTCTGTATATACGCACCACATGATCAACTTGGGAAATAGAATAAGAGAGACCGAGATGGAGCCAAATCCCTTTTCTTCAATGCATAATTCCGGGAGAGCATCACGTCAGAAGCACTGGCGGGGTTCAGAAATAGATGAGTTCATTTCGCGTTCAAAGGAACGTGTGAACAATGAACTCCCACATGATCTCACAGCGCTAGAGGTAATCATTTCAGATATAAGAATCTATAGAAATTGTCCAAATATAAATTTTCTTCAATATAATGAAAGATTGCGACATGAACATTGTGATTAAATTAGAAAATAACCTTAACATGAAATCCCAACAATTTTCTAAAATTCAAGATTATCTACTAAAAGAATGAAAAAAAATGCTAAAACTCTGGAGCGGACAATGCCCTATAGACTGACCATTTATACATATGATCAGTGCTCAAGCTCCTCTCCACTTAAGCTAGGACCAAGGAGGACCAGGCAATGACTGTTGATGACACAGCAGATATACCTATGAGCTCTCCCAAACTTCCCTTCTTTAGCTCCCAAGGATGGTGAGGTTTCAGCAACCACAGGAACTAACAAGAGTGAACGGGACTTGAACCCAAGTCCGGCGATCCCCAGGCAAGGATCTTACCACATAGGCCACCACAATCCTCATGACTGTAATATCCGTAAGTCAATAAAATATAAAAGACGTTTATCAGAGGTAATTTGGTCTATAAAAATATGTTAACACTTTTTTATGACAAAAGAATTCTAATGGTGAGATATAAGAAGGAGAAGTACTCGAACTATGCAGAACAGCATCTAAATAAATCTAAGGAAATACCATTAATAAATCAAAAGCAAAATTATTATCATTATTACTAGCTAAGCTACAACCTTAGTTAGAAAAGCAGGACGCTATAGTCCCAAGGGCTTCAACAGGGGAAAAATAGCCCAGTGAGAAAAGGAAATAAAGAAATAAACAAACTACAAGAGAAGTAAGGAATAATTAATATATTTTAAGGATAGTAACAACGTTAAAAGATAGCTTTCATATATCAACTATAAAAAGAGACTTATGTCAGCCTGTTCAACAGGGTTGGAGCCGAGAGGGCCATTCAATTTATCAAATTTATGAAGAATTACCCTAATGTGAGTGCAGCTGGAAGGACCCTTTGAATGTACACGGCAAAGCCCCTTAAATAATGCCTAAAGTGCACCCTACTTGCTGACCCCTTCAGAGGGCGCTGCACATTGCATTACCAGTGCATTAGTGGCTGCATTACAATTACGAGAGATTCAGCTTCATTTCATGGGATCCAGAGCAACAGCATCGCAAATTACACTTTTATTTCAGGAGATGCATTGCAACATGATCTGTACAGTCATTTCCTGAGGCTCAAGGAAACATTACTCATTGCTGTGTCATTCCATGAAATGCAGCGCAATATTTCATTGTAACATTTCATATTACACTGAAAGTACTGCAGGTAAGGCTGATTAAGACGGAGGGAAAAATTCTGAAGTTTATTATGTAAAATACTATGCTATGAAAATTAAACTTATTACAGAAACAAAATATATCATCAAGGAATCCATATCTTAATCGTGTTAAGAAAGCCATTTGTTTCGAAAGGTGCGGGAAAAACCATCCTTTACATTCAGATCTCCCTGGACAATACTATCCTGTTCGTAATACTAGGCAGGCAGTTAATTATAATAGCCAGGCATTCTCCATCATGAGGCTCAATACTACACAGTATTCTAGAAGTTTTATTCCAGCTGTTACCAAGTTGTGGAATGATCTTCCTAATCGGGTAGTTGAATCAGTAGAACCTCAGAATTTCAAAGTTGGGGCACATGTCTTTATGTTGACCAGGCTGACATGAGTCTTTTTATAGTTATATATGACATATCTGTTTTTGATGTTGTTAATAGTTTATATATGACATATGTATTTTGACGTTGTTACTGATTTTAGAATGATTTATTGTTAATTTGTTACCATCATTTATTTATTTCCTTATTTCCTTTACTCACTGGGCTATTTTTCCCTATTGGAGCCCTTGGGCTTATAGCATCATGCTTTTCCAACTAGGGTTGTAGCTTGGCTAGTAATAATAATAATAATAAAGTTAGACAGCAATTTCTGTTACACCTTGCTCTAAAAAGTGCACCCAGCCGCACCTTTACTGCACGGGGAGTTCCTGTGTTTAGCCCTTCCTACCAACTCACTCTGCCAGCACCCCCTATACTATCTTTTTGGTTGATTGATTGATTGATTATGAGTTATTCAATTACTCGGTGAAAAGTATAGGTGTGACAGGGTGCACTTCTTGGGATAAGGTGTATCAGGGACTCCTCTGTCCAACTGTACACCTTCTTCTTCATCTCGGCTTCAAACTAACTAAAGGTAGAAAGAAATCCTGCCAATCGGAAAGCTGTCTCTGCATATAAAAATTACACGAAAGAGGCGCAGGGAAAATCACCGAGCTGTAGCGCTACACTTATAGGAATAAAACATGGCGGTGACGTACAGCACCATCTGGATACTCAAGTAGTAACGGGGGAAGGGTAACCTTGATACCGGCTCACCTTCAAAATTTTGCCACTTTCCCCCTCGAAGCGAAAACGCTATTCGGGGTGAAGATTGCTATGTGTCGTATCAAGATATACGTCCCCTGATATTATGCGATATCCTTAAGAGAAATTTTAAGGATATTCGTGCCAGCAGTTAGAATTCTGGAGACCTAAAGGTAAATTCTCTGGGAATATCACTGTAGTCAAATATACCCTAGGAAGCTACTTATAGGAACCTTCCATCAGAACGACATGGCTATCTCACCCAAAAATAGATATTTCGCTTCGCTCAAAATCGGTTTATTTGACTTCATCTCTAATACTTAGAATGATAAGTATTTAACACAACAAGTTATTAAAACATGCGTTTCCTGTTTCTTTTTTTTTCAATTGAAATATAAAATATTTCATGACGGAAAACATATTATTATCTGTAATACAAGAATATAATTAACCATCACAATTACCATCAGCATTCGATACCCATAAGACGTTAATCTTAGAAAACCTTTAATAATGTGTTGAATCGTGTCTGAATAATCCGACTCTCAGTTGGGACGGGCCGAGAGAAGGTTGTGACTCAAAGACAGTATGAAAGCAACTGAGTAAATTTATTATAGAACACTCTCCTTCATATACAAAAGCTCAAAGCAACAAGAAATTTCATGTTAAAAAAACAGACACTGTTACAGAGGAGAAAAGCAGACATGTTTATTCTGGTTCTTTTTAGTGCGAGGGAAGAGCGAAGATACAAGCATAATATATACACAAAATCAACTATGTACGATCGTGTGACACACGGTTGGTACACAGTGCTTACGGTTACAGAAATGATTGGAATGTACGATGCTGAAGCCAGTCCGACTAATAGTTGAAAATCAATGTTTTATGGGATATCACTTTGTTGAAGATATATAATTAGATACTTAATTCAACATAGTAACGTCGCTATTTCCTATTCAAAACCACTGGAAATAGTAGTATCCATTTTCGTATAAACTTCAGACAGGGAAAAAAAAAAAAAAAAAAAAAAACTAGATGCAAATATGATTTCTAGCTCTTCAAATTAACGTCGCTATTTGCTATTCAAAACCACTGGAAATAGTAGTATCTATTTTCGTATAGACTTCAGACAGAAAAAAAAAAAAAAAAAAAAAAAAAAAAAAAAAAAAAAAAAAAAAAAAAAAAAAAAAAAAAAGATGCAAATATGATTTCTAGCTCTTCAAAATCATAGATTAAATCCCCTTCCCCCCACCCCCGTCCTTAAAAGAATTTCCTTGATGTCTTAGGTATTCCATCATTCTTTACTCGATATCTTTCCATTAAATAACTTTCATTTCCCCTTATCATAATGACACCCACTTTACCCGTATAATATTGTGGACCAATGCACAATCATGATCCAACATTTTATACGCTAGATTTGTTTCCATAATCTGGGGTAGGAAAGTGAACAGATAGATTTAGAGGTCAAGTATACCTATCTATAATTGTTATCCAGGATGGTATTACCATACATAAAATGCATGATGAAATTTTCAATAAATAAATATCAAGAGTAAATAAAGATAGTAAAGGGAACCTCTATTGTAAAACTATTATATACACATTACAAATAGTTGAGTATTCTCATATTCTCTCTCTCTCTCTCTCTCTCTCTCTCTCTCTCTCTCTCTCTCTCTCTCTCTCTCTCTCTCACACACACACACACACACATATATATATATATATATATATATATATATATATATATATATATATATATATATATGTGTGTGTGTGTGTGTGTGTGTGTGTGTGTATGTATATACCACTTTCTATGTGTGTGTGGATTAAGTAATTTACTTTAAATTGAAAAAGACTGTAATATCATAAACGTTTTCTTGATATATAAATCTTATTGAGAAATAGACAATTGGAAAAGCACATTATATACAAATATATATATATATATATATATATATATATATATATATATATATATATATATATATAAATATATATATATATATGTGTGTGTGTGTGTGTGTGTGTGTGAAATATTCGTAAGAGAAGGAAGAAAGATTAATCGAGAAAGAATAATGTAACATGAGTAAAGGGAATCCATAACGTCAGCGCAATGAATGTTATTGAAGAAGATGGGATGTAGTAAACTTTCAAAGGTATCCGGAGGGAAAAGTTAAGAATGATGGCAGCACGAGTGATGAGGAGACCGGGCTCAAAAAACTGCAGATGTCTGCGAAAGTTGAGGAAGAAAAGATGTGTCGAGGGAGGCAAAGTTGAAAGGTATGAGGGGAACGCAGAACCAAGTCGCCTTTATGGAAGTGAAGTGTGGTTGCTGAGTGTGCAAGGTACGGAAAGGGAGGCAGATGCTCAAATTAATTTTCTTTGTATTAATGCAGAGTGAGAAGGGTTGATAGAGTGAAAGAAGGTAAGAAGAGAAGGGTTGAAAAAGTGAGAAATGGTGAGAAGAGAAGAGTTGATAGAGTGAAAGAAGGTAAGAAGAGAAGAGTTGAAAAAGTGAGCTAATTAGAACAGAAGAGTTGAAAGCGTGAGAAATGGCGAGAAGATAGGTGTCGAGTGAGAGATGGCGAAAAGAGAAGAGTTGAAAAAGTGAGAACTTATGAGAAGAGTTGAAAGCGTGAGAAATGGCGAGAAGATAGGAGTCGAGTGAGAGATGGTGAGAAGTGAAGAGTTGAAAAAGTGAGAAAGGTGAGAAGAGAAGAATTGAAAGAGTGAGAAATGGTGAGAAGAGAAAAGTTGGAAGAACGAGACAATGGTGAGAAGAGTTGAAAGAGTGAGAAATAAAAAAAAGCGATGTGCAGTCTTAAAAAAAAATAAAATAAAAAAAAAAAAAAACTTATGTTATAATCTGATCTGCTCATGGGAAATGGCAAACTGGCGTTGATTTTTATTTACTATTGGAAAAGGACGGAGACCACGAGTATGCTTTGCTGAAAAAAAAAGAAAAAAAAATTATGTATAAAACTAAAGTTCGCGTTAAAGACATATGGAAGATCAGCACAGTGAGGCTAATGAAAAGTGGGCACAAGTCTTTTTATAGTTTATATATGACATATGTGTTTTTGACATTGTTAATAGTTTTATATAGGACATATCTGCTTTGACATTGTTACTGTTTTTAGAATGTTTATTCTTAACTTATTCTCATCATTTATTTAATTCCTTATTTCCTTTCCTCACTGGGCTATTTTTCCCTATTGGAGCCCTTGGGCTTATAGCATCTTGCTTTTCCAACTAGGGTTGTAGCTTGGCTAATAATAATAATAATAATAATAATAATAATAATAATAATAATAATAATAAGTATTCCATACGCAAAATAAGGTATTTAGCTTTGAAACCATAAAATTTACTTTTGCATTTAAATGCTGATATGATATTCCAAAGACATAAGTCCAGGCACACTATTGCTGAGAGAAAGGCCGGTCAGTACCATAACGCTAAATCAAGGCATAATCATGGGGACCATTTGTGTAAAATGGGAGCTGTAAATATCTTATGATGAGTAACTTATCTGGAGAATGAACAAATCGTTAAAAATCTGCATTAGATTACACATGATATGTAGATATTCATGAAAAGAAAGGAGCGGTAAGGATGTGAAGAGAGCAGCTCTAGGAATGGAACGGGAAGAGAGAAGCAGTAGGAATGGAACGGGAAGAGAGAAGCAGTAGGAATGTAATGGGAAGAGAGAACCAGTAGGAATGGAACGGGAAGAGAAAAGCAGTAGGAATGGAACGGGAAGAGAGAAGCAGTAGGAATGGAACGGGAAGAGAAAAGCAGTAGGAATGGAACGGGAAGAGAGAAGCAGTAGGAATGGAACGGGAAGAGAGAAACAGTAGGAATAGAACGGGAAGAGAGAAGCAGTAGGAATGGAATGGGAAAAAGAAGCAGTAAGAATGAGGAAAGAGTAACAGTAACAATAGAAACTAACAGAAGGAATAGGAAGAGTAGCATTAGGAATAGGAAGAAGGTAACACTACGAATGGAGGGTAGCAGAAAGAATAGGAAGAGAATCGGTAGGAACAGAAAGAGAGAAAGCGTAGGCATGGGTAGAGAGGAGCAATAATTGGAAGAGAATCGCAGTATACTCGTAAAAAGAAGGTAACGGAAGCAATAAGAATAAGACGGTGTAGGAATGAGAAGTTTCACAGTAGAAAATAGAAGAGAGTAGCAGTAGAAATGGAAAGAGAGTAGCAATAGTTATAGGAAGTGAAAAGCAGCAGGAATGGAAATAGAGTAGACGTACGAATAGAGTAGCAGAAGGAATAAGAAGTAGAAAATATGAAGTAGGATGGGATAATAGTAACAGCAGGAATAGGAAGATAATAACTGTCTTTGATAATGCTATGGCTACTGAGGATCACAAGTATAACGGGACCTGTATTTTTTTTTTCAAATAAGGATTGTACAATTAACTTTTCGTTTTCATTGATTAGTTTTTGCATAGATCCGCCTATAGGCCTTGAATGTCTAAGGGGGAAATGCAGAGGTCTAGCACCCGCATCCCTAAAAGGCTTGCACAACATCTGATTGGTAGCATTTCCTGGACCAAAGCTTTCTAAATTATCATAACAATGGATATTAACCTTGGAAGCTCATTCAAAGACAAAGGATATTAACCTTGCCATTCATAATAAGGAAAATTAACCGTTGGGGCTCGTATAACTAAAAAGGATATTAACATATGACACTTCAGTAAAGGAAATTAAATCAACCTTTGCTTCCTATTTAAAGAAGAGGGAAATTAACATTTGCCACTCATTTAAGAAAAAGGATAATCAACCTGACATGCTCATTTAAAAACAACAGAAGTTTAGACTTTTTTGCTCATTTATAGACAAAGGGAAATTAGCCGCTAACGCTCATTTAAAGACAAAGTAAATCAGCCTTCAACTTTCATATAAAGACAAAGTAAATTAACCTTTGACGTTCATTTAAAGACAAAGTAAATTAACCTTTAACTTTCATATAAAGACAAAGTAAATTAACCTTTGACGTTCACTTAAAGACAAAGTAAATTAACCTTTAACTTTCATATAAAGACAAAGTAAATTAACCTTTGACGTTCATTTAAAGACAAAGTACATTAACCATTGACGTTCATTTAGAGACAAAGTAAATAAACCTTTGAAGTTCATTCAAAGACAAAGGAAATTACCCATTGACGTTCATGGAAGAGACAAAGTAAATCAACCTTTCATGTTCATTTGAAGACGAAGTAAATTAACCTTTGACATCCATTTAAAGACAAAGTAAATTACCCTTTGACATTCATATAAAGACAAAGTAAATTAAACTTTCACATTCATTTAAAGACAAAGTAAATTAACCTTTCCCATTCATTTAAAAACAATGTAAATCAACCTTTCACATTCATTCAGACATTAAATTAACCTCAGGCATTCACATAAAGAAAAATTATATTAACCTTTCACGTCAATTTAAAGACAGTAAATCAACCTTTCAAGTTCATTTAAATATGAAATAAACTAACCTTTGACGTTTGGTTAAAGACAAAGAAAATTAACCTTTCTATGCATGATCTCGAGACAATTATTACTTAACACAAAGAAAATTAACCTTTCTATGCATGACCTCGAGACAATTATTACTCAAGACAAAGAAATTTAACCTTTCTATGCATGATCTCAAGACAATTATTACTTAACACAAAGAAAATTAACCTTTCTATGTATGATCTTGAGACAATTATTACTTGAACGGAACAGTTCCCAGAATTAACCTTTCCCACCAAAACTGTAAATGAAAGGCAAAATCCTCTCCTATGAGAGATTGAAATTTTAAATCCTTTCCGAAGCCTCGCGCATTTCAGATTTATATAAATGCAAAATCATTAATTGACTGTCACGAATAATGGCTTTGGTCCAAACCCCAACAGAATTCATAAATCTCACCACCACCATTGTTACTGTTATTCTTATTGCAATTACTATCTTATTACATAAAGCAGGTAAAATAAAAACATTATCACAGAGAGAGAGAGAGAGAGAGAGAGAGAGAGGAGAGAGAGAGAGAGAGAGAGAGAGAGAGAGAGAGGAGAGAGAGAGAGAGAGAGAGAGAATTATTAAAAGGTAATACGATTAAGCAAAAAAAAATGTTTTGACATAATAATCACGATTTCAAATAGCTAACTTTTCACAATGAATTGACCTATATGGACGCTATGATCCAAAATAGGTTTCCAGAGGGATAACTGTACCCTAGAGAGAGAGAGAGAGAGAGAGAGAGAGAGAGAGAGAGAGAGAGAGAGAGAGAGAGAGAGAGAGAGAGAATAAATAACGACAAATGAACATACAGCAATGATGCACAGTCCTTGAAAATGGTGCTATAATTTTGTCCCAGAGTTATGAGCTTGAGAGCTTCAATAACAAAGTCATAAACATAATATTAAAGATGTTGGGAACTGGATAATGTGACATAAAGTGACCTCAGCCGTATATAAATTTAGCTTATGTCATGTAAAGGAAGTAAACAACCTAGTTACCACTATCACGGGCTCTTGCTGATAGAATAGCATCTACTGTGTTAGTGGATACTCCATATCAATTTATGGATTTATGAATTTAGCCTATTAACTCAGCGCTGGGGCCGAAGAGGTCCTTCAGTGCCCAGGTGTAACTAGGGAAGACACTGCTGATGGACCATCAAGTAAAGGAGGGAGAAATAAATCAGGACAGGATGTACAGTAGGAGCTAAGAAGCGGTTGCCAAAGCGACGTTGCGAAGACCATAGAGTGGGGCCTGCAGTACACCACAGGAAGTGCCTAGAAGACCATAGACCACAACGGTGTATTCCCTGTTGAAACAAAACAACAATAAATGCAGCTGACTCCAGTCCACTGCACTACAGACACCTCAGACATGTCCTTATCCATGCCTGGGGTTGGCCAGTTTTCATCCCCATGGTGACAACTACAGAGTGATGGTGGGATTATTTTGAATGATCGCTCACAGCAAACCAACCTAGTATGGGTGGTTCAAATTAGTACAGCTTTGCAATATATCTCCATAGAAAAATCCTTTTATTAAATAAGAATCGAAATCTTCGAGCAACTGTCTTGTAAATTAACAAGGAAAGATTCTGAGTTGGTGCTGACTACTGATAATGGCAATACAAAATATCTGAACCTAGTATATCTAAAAAAAAAAAAAGTCAAGAACCAGATGAGTTCTAAGTTACTCAAATTCATTCTCTCTCTCTCTCTCTCTCTCTCTCTCTCTCTCTCTCTCTCGCTCTCTCTCTCTCTCTCTCTCTCTCTCTCTCTCTCTCTCATACATATCACTGCAATATATATCCACATATGAGCATAACACATTCTTCATTATAAATGTTCGCACACTCCTTGCCAAATATTCACCATTTCCGAGGAAAATGCCCGACTATATACATGAAGACCAAGGAAGCAGCAGGCAACGAGTTCTGCTAATCTCGCTAACTTCATAAATACAAGGAGGAGGCAAATCTCATCCCAGTGTTCCAATATCCCGCTCTGAGCACACGTGAAAACTTGACAGCCTTCATTGCAGGGGTGAATAATTTACTGCATTCAGTCTATAGTCTAGTTGCAATCAATAGAGGAACGACGCTTTCCAGGTACAGCTCCAGAACCCTCTATCATTCGAGGGGAAGATATATTTGTATATATTCGACTTTAAGGCAAATAAAAAGGCAATCAAACGGCTGGATAAAACATTCTTATAAGAAAATAGTATGATAATAAATTGTAATAAATAAATAACATGATAGCCTTAGGGCACCTGACATTTTCAATGCATACAATGGATGTATGGATGCTGGGACATGGAATTGGAACTTCTTATATTATGAAATATGGTTTAAACAAGATGCAATGTAAACGTCACTAACGTACAGTATATTTGCAATCCAGGGAAGAATATTGCATTATAAATTTACACGATTTGAAAAAAAAAAAAAAAAACTATTTCATATCATATCAAAAGATATGATATTAATATAAATTATTAACAAATCTAAGAGGTATTATCCTTATTCTTTTAGAGGAAATCAGGTCGAATAAACATCAATTTAAAAGACGTGAATAAGACTTAGTTAAAAAAAAACAGATTTCCATAAAAAAAAACTCTAAAAAAATCACAACACGGTGGTTCCATAAAAACTAAAACCTAGGCCCTTACAAGAGACAGTAAAGAATGGAATCTTGGAGACTACAACCTTTTGCCCGAACCACGTTTCAAGATAACAAAACCTAAGAAGATTTATCCCCGAACAACGGACGTCTTCACTCTTAAGATGGGGAGAAGTGGACAGTTAAAAGAGGGGAGATAAGATACAGGAAGAAAAGAACACCAACCGGAAGAGAGCCTTATTGCCTTATTGCCTTATTTTTTGTTTGGGTTCCCCCAGGTCCCTCAGTGTGAGGCACCTCGTATATCCACCAGAGAGTTGCTAATACATCTTCCGGTGTATTTTGCATCTTCCAGTCTTGGATGGTCTGGGATGCATCTTAGGTATTTATCGAGCTGCTTTTTAAACGCATCTAAGCTCACTCCTGATATGTTTCTTAGATGAGCTGGCAGCACATTAAATAGTCGCTGCATTATCGATGCTGGTGCGTAGTGGATTAATGTCCTGTGCGCCTTTCTCAGTTTACCTGGAATGCTTTTTGGTACTATTAATCTACCTCGGCTTGCTCTTTCTGATACTTTAAGCTCCATGATGTTTTCAGCAATTCCTTCTATTTGCTTCCATGCTTGTATTATCATGTAGCGTTCTCTTCTCCTTTCTAGACTGTATAGTTTTAAAAATTGCAGTCTTTCCCAGTAATCAAGGTCCTTAACTTCTTCTATTCTAGCAGTATAGGACCTTTGTACACTCTCTATTTGCGCAATATCCTTTTGGTAGTGTGGGTACCATATCACATTGCAGTACTCGAGTGTACTACGCACATAAGTTTTGTAAAGCATAATCATGTGTTCAGCTTTTCTTGTTTTAAAGTGTCTGAATAACATTCCCATTTTTGCTTTACATTTAGCCAACAGTGTTGCTATTTGGTCGTTGCATAACATATTCCTATTTAAAATTACACCAAGGTCTTTAATTGCTTCCTTGTTTGTGATTGTCTCATTATTAGGTCCCTTGTATGCATACACCATTCCTTCTCTGTTTCCATAATTTATTGATTCGAATTTATCGGAGTTAAATACCATCCTATTTATCTCCGCCCATTCATATATTTTGTTTAGATCTCTTTGTAGTGAGTTCCTATCTTCATCACAAGTAATTTCTCTACTTATTCTTGTGTCATCGGCGAAACTTCTCACTACGGAGTTTTCAACATCACAGTCTATGTCTGAGATCATAATAACAAATAGCAGTGCAGCTAATACCGTACCTTGGGGCACACCAGATATTACCTGGGCTTCATCTGATTTCTCGTCATTTGCAACCACTATCTGAGAGAGAGAGAGAGAGAGAGAGAGAGAGAGAGAGAGAGAGAGAGAGAGAGAGAGAGAGAGAGAGGAGAGAGAGAGAGAGAGGGGGGGGGGGGGGGAGAGAGAGAGAGAGAATTGTCGAAATTCTTGACAATAAACTGAATAAATTATATTTTGGAGCCTAATGTACTGAAATCTAATATTGGAACCATTTTAAACCAAATGAACTGACTCAAGTTCATCCAAAACTTCTGATATTGTCTTTCTTTTTTACTTTTTGATTCTCTCTTCTTCCCTACAAAAGAACTTCAAATATTTTTTTTAGTTTCAGTTTTACGTATGGTAACGACTCCACTCTGTCTAATTATAAAATGGCGTATTAAGAAAGGCTTATACAACAAATATTATGACAATTAAAATGTTTTTTTATATCAGGTCGTCGAAAATAACTATATAATTAAATGTGGCGTGTGGTGACCGTAGACTTGTTTAAGAGTCAGCAGTTAGAACTGGAAGAAATTAAGTTTTTCAAAACTTTAAAACATTGAAGTGTTATAAAACCTTTACATGTGCATTTTTTCTTTTAAATTTGTCTACAAACATATTGATTTATTTCATATTTAACGATTATTTATAGCGTTTTATCAACAAACCCCCGTCTTTGCTATAAAATATATTCAAGATGTATGAAGAACTTGAGTATCTAAATAACCATTGTCATCATTCCAATACATTATTTCAGTCAAAACTCTAAAACACTATTATACGTAAAATAA
>NC_090731.1:168224647-168227147 GCF_036898095.1 Palaemon carinicauda | reverse complement strand
TATGTGTAGATATTTAGCCGTATTTTTTGACGGGTCGTGTACACTGGTAAGTACATAAAACCTACTTTCTTCCAACGAATGTGAGATGTTATGAAGCTCTGGTCATTTGACAAGAGATTCGACATTGTTACTTACGTTCACGAGGAGAGCCAAGTCTTTAGAATATACTTAAAGATTTTCCATTTTCATGGTTATCATCATCTAACTTAAATATTAATTCTGGTGACTAAAGCCACAACAAAGACATTACATTGTTAAACAAGTCTCATGATAAAACTATAACTCAATGTAAAAGGAAGAAACATAAAGAAGTACATCAGGATACAACTGATGGTTAATTAAGTATAAGTATTTGTTATATGTAAAACAGCAAAGTATATATATTATATATATATATATATATATATATATATATATATATATATATATATATATATATATATATATATATATATATACATATATATATACATATAAATCCATATATATATATATATATATATATATATATATATATATATATATACATATATATATACATATAAAATCCATATATATATATATATATATATATATATATATATATATATATATATATATATATATATATATATATACATATAAATCCATATATATATATATATATATATATATACATATATATAAACATGTACATATACATATAAATCCATATATATATATATATATATATATATATATATATATATATATATATAATATATATATATATATATATATATACATATAAATCCATATATATATATATATATATATATATATATATATATATATATATATATACATATACGTATACATATTTTATATATATACATATATAAATTATATATATATATGTATATATATATGTATATATATAACATATATATATATTAATTTAGAAAACAAGAACGCCATGGAACTAGGCCTTTTACAGTTGCGTTAGAATCTCCATTAAAATTAATAGTTTAAATCACGAAAACCCAACCTTGAAAACCGCTACAAACTCTGGCATACAAAAAGAGAATAAAAGATTTATAAAAAAGAGCAAGCAATATTAAATGTGATAATGCCCAAGAAAGTTTGGATGCTTGTAGTCTGCAAAAGAACATCATTCACTAACTCCCGAGATGCTTCCACTAAAAGTGCCAACAGAAGTTTTCTCCTGGTTCATAATTTTAGAAAAAAAGTAAGTCGTCATCTCGAGCAACTCTATCAAGAAGTAAAACATTTCGTGAACCCGGTGACATCCTTCATACTTTTCTGCACTGGTTTAAGAAAACAATTAAAACTTCTCCGTGGATATAGGAAGGCTAATAACAGTTTTCTGAGAGCACATTTTTAGTCATTATACATAATGTTACCTGCATACGGTGGGGATACCTTCATGTGGTGAAAGGGTTTGCGTATCGCCACGATCATCAAAGCTATACTAGCCAAGGACACCCATACTAGGTTGGTTTGCTGTGAGCGTTCAGACGAAAATCTCCCACTATCACTAAACCCCAGACATCAATTGACATGCCTGAGGTCTTGTAACCGGTAGTGGACTAGAAACCGCTGCGTAAACACGGTAAGAAATCAGCCAATTGATAATGTCTATTTTTAAGGAAATTATGTCCCATCTTCCAATGACCACTTAAAGATCCACTTCAGGTCTCTATTGAGAGCAGAATTATCCTTAAATTGGTAAAAGATCTGCATCCCACCCCCCCCTTCCACCTATCCTCAAAGTTCACAAACTCCACACATAATTATGTCTTACTTCATCAATAGTAGACTTACTTCTCTTCAAAAGAAACATCTTTCCAAGAACATATTTTTCTTCAAGTTCCAACTGCTCATTATCCTTTACTGCATTTACCTTCTGGCAGTTTAACCTAATTTTCATGGCAGTAGTTCTGACTCAACTTCATCCATTCATCCAAAAACTCTTAATCAACTCGCTCTTTTCTGCTTCATTTTTCTCTGACTACTTAGACTTCGAGTACCTCCCTGTGTTTCTTTGAACATTCTTTCCTTATTTAATATCACTCTTTTTCGTGTTCCCGTTGTTTAGTCGTCTGGACTGGCAATTATTCTTTGTTGCTTCACTCATTCCTTCTTTCAAATCTGTCCATACTTATCTGTTCTCTATAGTTAAGTATCTCGAACCCTAGCCTATATCTTCATCGCCTTCCTCGCTGCACAGTTGTTTTACCTGATCCAATTGCAACTTATCCCTATTATGATCCTTTCCACTCCAATTAAAACTTTCATCTTGGTCAGAGCTTATTTATAATCATCTATACTCACGTAATTTCTCTTCTCATTAAGAAACCCATCGGCTGGGTACATCTTATCTGATACCCCTTAGAAAATTGGAAACCACTCGTAGGGAATTACAGACTTGTGTGAGTATGTGTGTGTGAGTGTGTGCACTCGTGCGCGTAAATACAAGTACGTTACGTTAATGGAGAAGTTAATAAAATTATCAATTTTA
>NC_090731.1:168216789-168224147 GCF_036898095.1 Palaemon carinicauda | reverse complement strand
AATTAACTCAAGTCAACAAAGTAATCCGGAAAGTAAAAGAATATAAAGTTAATAGACATTATCAAATTAACTCAAGTCAGCAAAGTAATCCGGAAAGTAAAAAAATATAAAGTTAATAGCGATTATCAAATTAACTCAAGTCAACAAAGTAATCCGGAAAGTAAAAGAATATAAAGTTAATAGCGATTATCAAATTGACTCAAGTCAATAAAGTAATCCGGAAAGTAAAAGAATATAAAGTTAATAGCGATTATGAAATTAACTCAAGTCAGCAAAGTAATCCGGAAAGTAAATGAATATAAAGTTAATAGCGATTATCAAATTAACTTAAGTCAACAAAGTAATCCAAGATTCTAGCTAAGCATGAATAAAACACAAAATGTGTATCTTTCTTTTAGAGTGTGACCAAAGAACAAAGGAGCTAGATGGGAGTCCTGTCTCTTGTAGTCATCTTGTAGGAGACAGGTTCATTCGCATTCATAATTCAAAGGGTAAAACGAAACGAGAACCATTCCAAACAAAGAATCCACTAAGAGGGGTGGCTGCTCCAAAGAAATATGACCCAAGAGTTTTAAGAGGATCACTAACTTCCTACAAAACTTAGGTGATATGATCTTCATAGGTGTGCCCTTAAAGTCTTTCTTCAAAATGATGATGAACTTGAGACCCTTCAGGATTAAGGAGGAACTTTTAAGGCAAGCTAAATCAGTGTTCGCTTAGAGCCTTTGACCATAATAGTAAAACCACACATATAAAACATCCATCTACCCATATATGTACATAATTTGGACAAGCGTTAATGTATTGCAGGAGAGAGAGAGAGAGAGAGGAGAGAGAGACGAGAGAGAGAGAGAGAGAGAGAGAGAGAGAGATGAAGGGGGCCTTTGATTGAAGAATCATTACGTGAGAGGAATCGACAATCTTGAAGAAACATTTTGAAGTACAACCAACAGCAGAACGAACCTGACCCAACGCCATCCACATTTCCATCCCGGAAGAAAAGTTTAACCACACGCCACTACCCCCCCTCCCCACACCCCATCTCCTTCCCCGTCCCCCTTACAACACCAGTATTGATTAGAGATAAAGACAACCGTCCAAGGAAGACTTCCTAAATTTTACTTCTTAGCATTTTCCTCATTCTTTCCCCGTACGTTTTATATCTACTAGTTATTATTATTATTATTATTATTATTATTATTATTATTATTATTATTATTATTATTATTATTATTATTATTAGCTAAGCCACAACCCTAGTTGAAAAGCAAGATGTTATAAGCCCAAGAGGCTCCAACAGGGAAAAGAAACCCAGTGAGGAAAGGAAATAAGGAATTGAATAAACGATTTAAGAAGTAATGAACAATCAAAATAAAATATTTCAAAAATATCATCATTATCATTACTAGCTAAGCTACAACCCTTTTTGAAAAGTAGGATGCTATAAGCTCACGGGCCTCATTAGGAAAGGAAGTAAATAAAGTATAGAAGTAATTAACAATTAAAATAAAATATCTAAAGAACAGTAACACCATTAAAATATATCTATCATACATAAACTATCAAAATAGACTTATATCAGCTTGTTCAACTTAAATAAAAAAAGAAAAGAAAAAAAAAGCTAAAAGGATATCATAAGACTCCTACCAATCCTTAAAAAAAAGCTTAGAGAAGGCTAAGATTACTGCCAGATATTTGTTCAACCAGCTCAATAATGTTTAAAATGCTTCCAGAAAAATAAAATAACTTAGAGGATGCCAAGGATATCCTTCAGTGCAGTTTCCTGATAGTGCTTATCAAAAAAAGTTAATGCGAAGAGGAAGTCGCTGCTGGTGAAAAGGATATAATAAAAAAGAAGATAAAACCCCAAAAGGAATATCATCTTTAACGAAACTATCAAATCACCAGAAAAGTATTAAAATACATCTATCATACATAAAACTATCAAAAGAGACTTATATCAGCCTGTTTAACTTAAAAAAAAAAAAAAAAGGATATCATATGAGTCCTATTTTCACTAATCCTAAAACATATCTTTGACCGATGTTTCCAAGGATATCCTTCAGTGTCGTTTCCTAATAGTGCTTATCAAAAAGATGATATGGGAAGAGGAAGTCGCTGCTGTTTAAAAGGATATTAAGAAAGATGACAAAACACCAAAAGGAATATCATCCTTTACGAAACTATCAAATCACCAGAAAAGTATTAAAATACATCTATCATACATACACTATCAAAAGAGACTTATATCAGCCTGTTTTAACTTTAAAAAATATAGCTAAAAGGATATCATATAAGTCCTACTTATCTTTACCAATCCTAAAACAATAACTTTGACCGATGTTTCCAAGGATATCCTTCAGTGTCGTTTCCTAATAGTGCTTATCAAAAAGATGATAAGGGAAGAGGAAGTCGCTGCTGTTGAAAAGGATATTAAGAAAGATGACATAACACCAAAAGGATTATCATCCTTTACGAAACTATCAAATCACCGGAAAAGTTCCGGTGTACCTTCCGGATCGATGTCAATCAAAGGTAGGGAACCCTTCATCCAGCTTATGTAACAGCTGGGTTGCTTCCCCCCCCCCCCCTCTTTCCATGTCTTATCAAATCCCACATTTAATCGCTCATCCTTCATCCTTTTCCTGTTCCAGTACCCTTTTTATCTAACCTCTCCTTTTTAATATACAAATCCTTGCTCCTTTTAGAGTCATTCCTATTTCCAGATAATATCCTCTTACGGGTTGTCCCACGACAGGAGCCCTGTGTCATGCTACAGGCATGGCAATCTTAATGAGATATTTCCTTTCGTTCCCTTCCGTACCAACCGTGTGTCACACGATCGTACATAGTTCATTTTGTGTATATATTATGCTTGTATCTTCGCTCTTTCCTCGCACTAAAAAGAACCAGAATAAACATGTCTGTTTTTCTCATCTGTAACAGTGTCTGTTTTTGAACATGAAAATTCTCGTAGCTTTGAGATTTTGTATATAAAGGAGAGTGTTCTACAATAAACTCACTCAGTTGCTTTCATACTGTCTTTGAGTCCGAACCTTCTCTCGGCCCGTCACACTTCCATTGTCATGAAACTGAAAAATCCATTTTGGAGCAAACCTTTTCCGCAGGATTGTGTGTGTGTGTATATATATATATATATATATATATATATATATATATATATATATATATATATATATATATATATATAATTATATATATATAATATATATACAGTATGTATGTATTTCTTTCCCCGTCTCTCGGGAAGGGAGAGAGGAGGTAGTCATACCCTTGTGAGAGGGGGCGCGTGTGCGTGTGTACATATCTATCTAAATATTTAGTTGTCCTTATTGACGGGGAGCGGTACAATAATAATAATAATAATAATAATAATAATAATAATAATAATAATAATAATAATAATAATAATAATGATAATAATAATAATAACCAAGAACGAGAGTACGTGATTTCATAGCCCCTTTAAATTTCGAAACGGAAAAAAAATCTTTATTCATTCAAAAATTTCTAAATGTTTTCCTAAAAATAAAGTCCCATATATGAGAAGAGGAACGAGGTAAAATATATATCTGGTAGAACATCTAAGAGATTTTTATAATATAATATAATATAATAAAACATATAATATAATATAATAAAACATATACTATAATAATATAAAACAAATTATAATACTAATGGAAAATCACGTTCAATACTAAATTTAGAATATATACAATAAATACAATATATTCCATTGCATATTTTGTAAGCATGACTAATGTGGCCAATATATCCAGCTGAAAAGGGTCCAACTAAAGTCATTGGATTCCTTTACATTAACCAATAACGAAAATTGATTATACAGTATTTCTCCTAATAAACCCATTTATGTATTTATGTACATATGTATGTTACTATACATTGTGTACATGTATGAATATATATACGATGTGTATATATGAATACAGATATGTTTAGATATTTACATATTTACTGAATAAACTTCTAAGATTGTCATTAAGAGAGAGAGAGAGGGAGAGGAGAGAGAGGAGAGAGAGAGAGAGAGAGAGAGAGAGAGAGAGAGAGAGAGAGAGAGAGAGAGCTTTTAACTTGGACTGGGACCAAACTATCCAATCTTTTCACCCTTTCCCAAACTCCCAACACGCTCTCGAATCCCACCCATTCTCCGGTCCTTCCAGATTCCAGATTTTGCCCACATTAGCAGCTTATTATTCATCTCCTGGAGCTCAGAAAGATAAGGGGAAAAAACTGGAAGCTGGAAAGGGAAAGTCTATTTGTCGGGCAGGCTATATTTTCCCCATCAGCTCCAGGCGAGAAAGTAAATATTCCACCGAGAATAAAAATTGTCTGGCGAACAAGCAACCTCTCTCCTCATTTGTATTCCTTTTCTTTTCGTATTTTCTCTTCTTTTTGGTCTTCTCCCTTTTTACGGTGATCATTTTCTGCTTTATTTCTTATGATTTTCATCAAGATACTACCATCTTAGGAGACCCTATTTCCCTTCCTATGCCCTTCTCTATAAACGCTAAAAGGAACAGAATAGAGGGAAGATGAATGAAGTAAAAGGAAGAAACAAAAAGGGAAGGGCAAAAGAATGAAAATGAAAACTGATAAACAAAAGAAATAATGAAGAGCCTAAGAATAAAATGATCATAACATAAGAAATACGAAAAAAAAGGACACAATTAAATGTATAAACAAGTAATAATATAAAACAAAACTAATAATAAACTGAGAACATATACCTTCACCAATCCATATCTTATATACAACCAGATATGAAGCTCATAAAACCACTTATCTTTTTTTTATGAGAATCAAACATCATCCTATGAAATTTATGCTTGTGCGAGCCTCAGCAGAATATCTCAAGAAACGGCAGAGCAGAATTTGATTAAAGCTGCCAAACTTTTAATAAATCTCATCTCGAAGTTGACTCCTCCCAAAAGATTATTATTTCATTAGTGTACCCGAGCCGTCAAAATTGACGTTCAAATATTTAGATAGATATGCACATACATATGCACACACACACGCACAGAATCAACCCTTCCCGTAATAATAATAATAATAATAATAACGACAATCTGACAGTTACAGCAATTGGCTGGAGATTGTGGTTTTCGAGTGTACCTTTCGGGGGTACCCCCTCTCACCAGGGTATGACTACTCCCTGTCCCCTTATCTGAGGGACTTGGAGACCGAGTAATCATACGTCTGGCAATTCAGCTGAACGTGACAGGAGAAATATATATATATATATATATATATATATATATATAATATATATATATATATATATATATATATAGAGAGAGAACCAGATATATATACTCTTTATTATATAGGGGAAATAGTGTATATATGGGGTTAGAAAATGAATTTTGTCTCACTTTTCTGTAACAACCTTCATTTAATTGGAATGTCTTTATTACAAAGCAAAGTACCAGCTAAATATAAGTAAAATACAATATAAATGCAAAAAGAAAACATTAGAACATCCACGACATGATTCGAAGGAGGTTACTTAAGAATATAAAATATGGGAGCATAAAGTATGGCATTAATAAAATTATTTAAGAATATAAAATATAAGAGCATAAAGTATGGCATTAATAAGATTTTTCAAGAATATAAAATATAAGAGCATAAAGTATGGCATTAATAAAATTATTTAAGAATATAAAATATAAGAGCATAAAGTAGGGCATTAATAAGATTACTTGGGAATATAAAATATAAGAGCATAAAGTAGGGCATTAATATAATTACTTAAAAATATAAAATATAAGAGCATAAAGTAGGGTAATAAGATTATTTAAGAATATAAACTATATGAGCATAAAGTAGGGCATTAAAAAGATTACTTGGGAATATAAAATATAAGAGCATAAAGTAGGACATTAATAAGATTACTTGGGAATATAAAATATAAGAGCATAAAGTATGGCATTAATAAGATTACTTGGGAATATAAAATATAAGAGCATAAAGTATGGCATCAATAAGATTAATTGGGAATATAAAATATAAGAGCATAAAGCAGGGCATTAATAAGACTACTTAAGAAAATAAAACATAAGAGCATAAAGTATGGCATTAATAAGATTACTTGGGAATATAAAATATAAGAGCATAAAGTATGTCATTAATAAAATTATTTAAGAATATAAAATATAAGAGCATAAAGTAGGGCATTAATAAGAATACTTGGGAATATAAAATACAAGAGCATAAAGCAGGGCATTAATAAGATTACTTGGGAATATAAAATACGGAAGCATAAAGTATGGCATTAATAAAATTACTTGGGCATATAAAATATAAGTGCATAAAGTAACGCATTAATAAAATTACTTAAGAATATAAAATATAAGAGCATAAAGCAGGGTATTAATAAGATTACTTGGGAATATAAAACATAAGAGCATAAAGCAGGGCATTAATAAGATTACTTGGGAATATAAAATATAAGAGCATAAAGTATGTCATTAATAAAATTATTTAAGAATATAAAATATAAGAGCATAAAGTAGGGCATTAATAAGAATACTTGGGAATATAAAATACAAGAGCATAAAGCAGGGCATTAATAAGATTACTTGGGAATATAAAATATAAGAGCATAAAGTATGTCATTAATAAAATTATTTAAGAATATAAAATATAAGAGCATAAAGTAGGGCATTAATAAAATTACTTAAGAATATAAAATATAAGAGCATAAAGTAGGGCATTAATAAGATTACTTGGGAATATAAAATATAAGAGCATAAAGTATGGCATCAATAAGATTAATTGGGAATATAAAACATAAGAGCATAAAGTATGGCATCAATAAGATTAATTGGGAATATAAAATATAAGAGCATAAAGTATGGCATCAATAAGATTAATTGGGAATATAAAATATAAGAGCATTAAATAGGGCATTAATAAAATTACTTAAGAATATAAAATATGAGAGTATAAAGCAGGGCATTAATAAGATTACTTGGGAATATAAAATATAAGAGCATAAAGTATGGTATTAATAAGATTACTTGGGAATATAAAATACGGAAGCATAAAGTAGGGCATTAATATCAAGGAAGATTCATAACTCGATTGCAAGCAAAATCTCATTAAACGTCAGAATTCTTATCATTCCCAAAATAAGGGTCGTAAACCTCCTTCTACTACCCTTCCCCCTCCTCCTCCCCTCCCTTAGACATACATGCAAGTGAACAACCTCCCCCCCCCTCCTCCCTTCCCTTAGACATACATGCAAGTGAACAACCTCCCCCCCCCCTCCTCCCTTCCCTTAGACATACATGCAAGTGAACAACCTC
>NC_090731.1:168206789-168209289 GCF_036898095.1 Palaemon carinicauda | reverse complement strand
CTTTGAAGAAATATGGTTACCTATTGGTAGCTAATTTTAGTCATAATGCATTTATTGTAACTTCGTATCTAAACTGTTTTTAGAATTATTTGAAAAGAACTAAATGTCCTTCTAATCTTTATTTTAATAACGTTTTGAATGGCACTTATCATTTCAAAAAATTAACGTATCACTTCAGATGAGGGTGAAGTGACTTCAAAATCAAATTGTAAAAACAAATGAGCGATACTCCCTCATGTTATAGATCTTGTTTTTTAAATTTGGAAACATATATTTTAGGGGTTTATCAAAAATCCATCGTATCAACTAAGCTTGCTATGTTACCTTAGCATGACAAATAAGGGATTCTAATTTCAAACGATCCCCAATTCGTCTTATCTCGGAATCCATGTAAAGATAAAAATGAAAAGAACACTGCTTATATTTGCTACTTTCAAGTACGAAGCTTTATATGACTCATTTTCATTTCTTAAACCTTTTGACGGTACTTACAAAACATATATTTTTCTCCTAATAAAAATGAAAAATTTATCATGAATACAATTATTGGTGTTCTCCATCTCCAAGTACACTAGTAAACTAATATCAATGAAGTAAAAATTGCTTTATCAATTTCTTCATATCTTAAGCTACCATTCTTACTTTCTTATCTCTTAAAGTTATATTTTAATATCTTAATCATCTAAGTAAGTTTACTGGATATAGAAGAGAGACAATTGAAATAGGATGACAATTTAGTAATGCAATTTTCCTTCGAAGGGTAAAAAAAAAAAAAAAAAAAAAAAAAAAGAGAGAGAAGAGAAAAAGAGAAGAGAGAGAGAGAGAGAGAGAGAGAGAGAGAGAGAGAGAGAGAGAGAGAGAATAGGGAGCAATTCAACTCTCAAGTTTCCTGGATATAGAAGAGAAACAATTAAAATGGAATGACAATTTAGTAATGCAAATTTTCTTCGAAGGGTAAAAAAAAAAAAAAAAAAAAAAAAAAAAAAAGGGGGGGGGGGGCAGGCAATTCAGCACTTTTATTTCTTTTTTTGGAATTTTTTATTTTAAGAATTATGAATGACTCCCATATCTTTATAAAACATTAAGAAAATGGATCTTTCGATTTTTATTAATAATTATTTCTCATAAACAAGAACGCTTACTGAATTACAAAAAAATATAAACAATATCATATATTCAATTTATCAGAATATTTATCAAGAAACCCTTCACTTATCACGAGATTTTACTGTTAATTACATTTAAACAATTCATCGACATTGAATTAATCAATTTTGTTTCCAACGTCATATTCGTTAAATTTCCCATCCATGCTTTACAAGGAACAAATGAAATTATATATCAAAAACTTTCCCATTTTTAATAAGGAGAGTATTTTAGTAATTACAGAAGCTATGAAAAAAATCATAAAAAAATCCGACAAAAAAAATGTAATTACAAATTTATTTCATTTATTCTGCAATGTAAATACATTATTTTTTATTCTGCACTGATATACATAATAAAACAATAAAATGCATTGCAAATAAACAACTTAGACGGTTCATTCACAAAATAAAAAGACTTTAATAAATAAAAGAGCTGAGCCACTCCATTCTCTTCTCAACCTACCTTCAAAAAAAAAAAAAAAAAGAAAAAAAAAAACGAAGAATGACCAAAATCACTTAAACGAATACCTGGAACATCCTCAGGGTAACATTTACAATGGGGAGAAATTCACTACGGATGCCAAAAAATTTCGGTCTGAGAACAATGAAAATATAATCATTTTTTATTTCACGTAACTTTTTTCAACTGAACAATAAAGGGAATGGGTAACACGGTGGGTATTTAATAAGTTTGTTTTTTTTGTTTTGTTTAATATATGTGTATATATATATATAATATAATATATATATATATATATAGTATATATATATATATTTATATAATATATATATATATATATATATATATAATAATATATATATATACATATATTATACATACATAATACATATATATTCATACATACATATATATATATATATATATAATATATATATATATATATATATATATATATATATATATATAACACAGTTACTAAATGAATAATGGAACTACTTGATTGGAGTTAGTACTTCGAAAGTACTAACTCCAATCAAGTAGTTCCATTATGTCACCAATAGGACGAAAGTATTAACTTCAATCAAGTCTTTTCACTTTTCTTTTCGAGGCCCTTATAAATATTTTATCACCATCACGTGTCAGCTGTCATGATTTTTACACACACAAACACATACATACATGCACACATGCACACATATATTCTGTACCTAAGTGTCACAACTAAAATTAGTACAAAATGTATATTACGTGCCAAAGCAACGCTATGCACGGTGAATTATTCCGAATTACTAATTACATTGTTTCCAAAGCAAGTGAATAATAAATAATCCTGAAACCCCTTGAATTTCTACACTCAAATCAAAAGTTTTTTTTTTTCGTGTTACGGTCA
>NC_090731.1:168196789-168199289 GCF_036898095.1 Palaemon carinicauda | reverse complement strand
CTTTCTTTACCTGAAAACGCAACGGTGGGAAATAAGCTCATTTGAGAGAGAGAGAGAGAGAGAGAGAGAGAGAGAGAGAGAGAGAGGAGAGAGAGAGAGAGAGAGAGAGAATTGATCTTGTTGATATGGTATTTTCCAAATCGTTCGCAAATGAGAGAGAGAGAGAGAGAGAGAGAGAGAGAGAGAGAGAGAGAGAGAGAGAGAGAGAGAGAGAGAGAGAGAGAGAATTGATATCGTTACTAAAGTATTTTACAATTCATTCGCAAATAGGAGAGAGAGAGAGAGAGAGAGAGAGAGAGAGAGAGAGAGAGAGAGAGACTTGAAACAACTGAAAAATCAATGATCCTTAAATAGCATTTGCACATTCCCAGCAGGCACGTAATGAAGAGGTAAAAATGGCACTCCTCAGCAGGCAGGTTTCTGTCCTGTTCCCTCTCGGGGAACGAGCGTGTGGGAATGCTATAGTTAGGCAACTCTATTTCGAACGACAGGTCCCCATTAATACAGAACTACGTTGGAAACACTGGGAAGATTCATATTGGCGAATGTGGAAGAGGAGGTCAAAGAATTTTCAAAATTAGAGAATAAATCAAAATCAGAGATTTTTCAAAATCAGAGAATTTTCAAAATCAGAGAATTTTATAAATCAGAGAATTATCAAAAACAGAATTTTCACAATCAGAGAATTTTCAAAATCAGAGAATTGTCAAAAACAGAATTTCCAAACCCAGATAATTTTCAAAATCAGGAATTTTTTAATATCATGTGCTTCATTTCGCAAAGGACATGTCATATCACGTTCTAAACGATTAGCTCTCAATTAGTTTAAACTAAACCTAATCATAAACATTTTTGGAATCTTATGAACTTTCCACATTTCTTTAGGTATATCTAATATTTCTTCCTCGCTAAATTCATAAAGATCCTTGTTAAAAATCAACATTCTTCCTTAGCTAAAATTCAAATACATTTTGATATCCACCAATAGATTTTCTTCTATTTTTATTATTTTGCATAATAGACTTCGTTTTAGATTTGGCATGAATTATAATGAATTTCTTACCAAATCTAGGAATGCCTCGACGTTCTACAGTACCAACTTTCTTCAGAATTAGTAAACTAAATTTAAAGCAATCATAATCTTCTCCCTTTGCAATAATTCATCTTATTGGCTTAGGCCTTCTGATATCAGAATTACTTTAGGTTCAAGAGATTCACTGTGATACCAGTCACTTGCTCTGGCTGCGCATCTTCACTGCAATACCAGTCACTTGCGCTGGCTGCGCATCTTCACTGCAATACCAGTCACTTGCGCTGGCTGTGCATCTTCACTGTGATACCAGTCACTTGCGCTGCTGCGCATCTTCACTGCAATACCAGTCACTTGCGCTGCTGCGCATCTTCACTGCAATACCAGTCACTTGCGCTGGCTGCGCATCTTCACTGCAATACCAGTCACTTGCGCTGGCTGCGCATCTTCCCTGCAATACCAGTCACTTGCGCAGGCAGCGCATCTTCACTGCAATACCAGTCATTTGCGCTGGCGGCGCATCTTCACTGCAATACCAGTCACTTGCGCTGGCTGCGGATCTTCACTGCAATACTAGTCACTTGCACTGGCTGCGCATCTTCCAAGAGACATCCTATTTCTGGCCGGGTGAGGACCATAAAGAAATACAGGTCAACTCGAGGGTAGTTTGAGAGATTTATCTCTACACCCATCAAAACCCACTTACCTAAGTCTCTCTCTCTCTCTCTCTCTCTCTCTCTCTCTCTCTCTCTCTCTCTCTCTCTCTCTCTCAAGTGGTTCGATTTTTTGGACTAGGAAGTAACGATAAAGGTACTTTTCTTTGAAACCCTTTTGACATCTGCTTACTTAAGCAGTGAATTCTGTACTTGGGTTGAAACCAAGGAAGGAGAAAACTGGGTGATTGACGTAAGACAGAACTGAATAGAATTTTCAGCACATTCTCTTCAAAATTATCCTCATAAATATGGAAAAGATACCCAGTGGATACAAGTCTGGCCTGGGTAAAACTATTTCACTACCAAATAAATGATTAAAATTTATTCCATTTTTTTTTTTTTTTTGCATCTAAACGAAAAATGGAGCTTTCGCTAGCTTTATTTTTGGTCCATCAGTTCAAGTGATGGCTATTTCTTGATCAATTTAACACATATCATGTACAGTTGGCGTCAAAACTGGTGCAACGAATTTCAGAGGATACTGTTCGAATTTCACTCACTGGCAACACCACGAAAGTTTCTAACGATCTACGTACGATGAATTTTGCAATTTGTTCCATCAGTTTTGACGCCGACAGTACAATCAGAACAGGTCAACGACGCCCTCCACTTCAAGAAAGTTGAAACCCTTTTCCCAAAGGATGATTTAAGCCAAGTTTAGCCGACTCGGGCCAAAAAAAAAAAAAAAAAAAAAAAAAAAGGCCTAAAATAAAGTTTGCGCCGGATAAGGAAAGCCCCTAAAACCTTTTCATCA
>NC_090731.1:168189289-168191789 GCF_036898095.1 Palaemon carinicauda | reverse complement strand
TATATATATATATATATATATATATATATATATATATATATATATATATATATATATATATATATATATATATATATATATATATATAATGTGTGTATGTGTTTGAGTGCGTGCGTACAAGCGCTAAATACATGAGTATAGACGACACACAAAAGTAAACTTATCATTTGCATTAGGTACTGACTATTTCTTTTTACATAAATCCTTAGTTTTGAACAAAGCAGAAATTCGTAAATGTAATCTTAGCCTTTTTGACATATCTGTGACAAAGCAAGCCATCGAAAACCTTCAAAACGCAAAAAGTAAGTTTTTTTTTTTTTTTTTTTTTTTTTTTTGAGAATACAGCATTAACAAAATGGATGAATTATAAAGTAGCAATAGGTGATACGGAAGTCTTAAAGTGTCTCGCTTATCCCCAGCCCTCCAAAAATATCTGTAATTATTTCAACTTGGAGAATTACACCTAATTATCTAACTGGACTTGACTTGAAGAATTTCCCCTAATTATCTAACTGGACTTGACTTGAAGAATTACACCTAATTATCTAACTGAATTTAACTTGAAGAATTTCCCCTAATTACCTAACTGGACTTGACTTGAAGAATTTCCCCTAATTACCTAACTTGACTTGACTTGAGGAATTTCACCTATTCATCTATAACCCAAGAAATGGTGAATAAATCTATTTGGAAGAATCACATAATGTGGTTCTATTGTCAAAGTTGTGTGAATGAAATATATACATTTGTACACTCTAGTATTATCATCAAACTTGTCAAGTATTATATTGTGTGTTGAAATACTGAGTATTCAATTTCAAAATGTAAAATTTCCGGTTTATTATCATTATTATTATTATTAGTGTTATTATTATTCTCCAAGTCACAACCGTACTTTGAAAAGTAGGATGCTACAAGCCCAATGGCTCCAATAGGGAAAGAAGACCAGTGACGAAAAGAAATAAGGAAATAGCAAATAAACTATTTATAAGTAATAGATTAAAGTATAAAATATTTCAAGTAAGTTACAAAGTTAAAATAGATCTGTCATAAATAAACTATGAGAAGTTACTTAGCGGTATATCAACCTTTTCAACAGAAAAGCATTTACAAATTTAACCCTGAGGTTACACTGATTTAACCAGCAGATTTGAAAGTTAATTCCAATTTGGTCAAAGCTGGAATAAAACTTCTACAATACTGTGTAGTATTCCTTCTTATGATGTAAAAGACAAGACGGCCAGAACTAACAGTATACTTAGTACTGCATGTAGGATGGTACAGTTTGGGAAGATCTGAATGCAAAGGATGGACAGAATCATGAAAAATCTTATGCAACATGTATAAAGAACTAACAACTTTGAAAGAGTGGTAATTTTATTGATTTTACCCCATAAATAAGTACCCTAAAAATTTCTTTATATATAATGAATATTTTTGCAATAATTTAAAAGGAAAAAAACTTATTCCACTCAAGGACAAACTATCTAAAAAATGCAAAATAAGACAACATAAGAACAGGGCAAACTTTAAATTTACATTTACTTAGATCAAGAACTAATTGCAATATGTCCAATACTTATTCAAGGTAAATAACGAATTATTCCAAATAAATAGGAAATATTAGCAAATAAACTTGAGGATTTTATAAATCGATTACTTTGAACAAGGTATGGACCACTGATTACCATTTATAAATGTCTGCTTCATACTATGAAGTAATAATAATAATAATAATAATAATAATAATAATAATAATAATAATAATAATAATAATAATAATAATAATAATATTCTTATTACTATTATCCAAAAAAAAATTCATCTCCACTGAATACCATTTATAAATGTCTGCTTCATACTATGAAATAATAATAATAATAATAATAATAATAATAATAATAATAATAATAATAATAATAATAATAATAATATTCTTATTACTATTATCCAAAAAAAAAAACCCATTAATCTCCACTGAATACCATTTATAAATGTCTGCTTCATACTATGAAGTAATAATAATAATAATAATAATAATAATAATAATAATAATAATAATAATAATAATAATAATAATAATAATAATAATAATAATAATAATATAATTATCATTACTATTATCAAACAAAAAATAATCTCCAAAGTCACCCTGAAGCTTTATGTAAGAAAAAATGGAAATAACACGTTAAATATCTGCTACCTTCACCCCTGAAGCTTTAAACAAGAAAAAATGGAAATGACATGTTAAATATCTGCTACCTAAAATCTAAGAAAATCCTAGCAATAGGCCCAAGTCGCTAAACCTAATATGCTTATCTTCTGTACCCGTAAAGAGATTATATTAACCGTTTTACCATTAACTGCGTGATGTATTCCCTCCTTTTACCCCTTTTCCAGATTCAATTATCCTCATCATATTTTCTTCCATCTTTATAATAATTCTGATTTTTTTACTTATATTCTTTTTGATCGAAATTCTTAAATCTTAAGAATTCTT
>NC_090731.1:168156283-168183783 GCF_036898095.1 Palaemon carinicauda | reverse complement strand
TCTCTCTCTCTCTCTCTCTCTCTCTTCATTGCCTGAGAATAATGAAAATTTGAAATGAAGAGTAACTTTTGTCTGTTTAGGAAACGATAAGGAAAAATAAACATTTTAACGGTGCATATTATGCATCGCTATATATATATGCCTGGCCTTTCATTTGAAGGGGCTAGGGTCCGATCCCAGTATGAGGTAAAAATTTATTTCTATGTGAGCATGATATTGTGTTGAATTCATCCATCCATCCATCCATCCATATATATATATATATATATATATATATATATATATATATATATATATATATATATATATATACATATATACATATATATATACATATATACATATATATACATATATATACATATATACATATATATATATACATATATATATACATATATATATATACATATATATATACATATATACATATATATATATATATATATATATATACATATATATATATACATATATATATATATGTATATACACACACACATATATATATATATATATATATATATATATATATATATATATATATATATATCACATTTTGCATTCAATAGCATAAACCGATGGAACAGACACATAACGCCCTTTTCTAGCCCAGGTTTAAGGGGGAAGAAGGAAGGTAATAAAGATAGTCGGACTAAAAGAGTTAAGGTCACAAAAGCCAGAGAAGCAAAAGCAGGGGAAAACCTTAAAATCCCCAAAACCGCGATTTTCGCGAAATATTGTGAGGTAGGATTTGGCCCAAGGGGTTTTACGAGGTCCCCACACAGAGTTTGGGGTTTATTAAGAATAATAAGCTAAGAAGACTGCCTGTGATAAATTAGTTTATTAGCGAGTCGTGGTGGGAAATTTTGACATTACAAGATATAGTCATAAAACATTTATTTTAAACAAGCATTAAAAAAAAAAGATACAAAGTTAAAAATTGGATGTAAAAACGGTAAAAATCCTGGAATAAATGTTACTAGGCATTTACCGTTTTAAAAGCGGATATATTAACGTAAAGGGGTGATATTACGGTCACTAACCCATAAAAGATATTAACAAAATAGGGTAAAATTACGGTCGTCTTTATTTTACTGAAATACGGCTGAGAACAGTATATTTTTACGGAAAATTTATGATTAAAATTACGTTTTTTTTAAAGTGTAGTCTTCAAACATACCAACGGATGTCGGAGAAGAAATATCATTTATGTTTTAAATAACATTCACAATTGTCTAAGCAGTTCCAAAACATGGCTTTCTTTGACCGAACTATCTTTGTACTTCGATAACTTTCCTTTCAATCCACTTCTTGTTATAACAAACCCTCCCAATTTCATCAAAGATAACATTCATAACTACATCTAGACCTCACTCCAATATGGATACAAAGTTACATTATAGTGTTTACCTCTAAAGACAAAATAACATCTTTCCCTTTTCTTCTCATAATCTTTTGCCTTTTCTGATATATACCAGACTATTAAACCCGAGCAAGTGGAAAAGAAAGCATTTATAATGTGTTCCAGGACTCGATTCAGTGCACTTTACTATTACTTTTTCCGTTTCGCTGACCACAATCAATTAGTCATAAAGCAAGAGATTACCACAATATTGTGAATATAGACAAGTTCAGTACTTGAATCTATCTACCACAAAACTGGGTCCAGTTACCCGTCCAGATGGCAAAGAGCCAGCGATCATTAGTACAAGATTCTGCCGTTTGGATGAATCCCTCGCGAAGCTGACCTCGTTACAGAGTTCCATGACCTGGTCAACTCTTGGGAAGATCATTCTGATGCTGCTAACGTCAATAACTATTTTCTAATTTACGTTACAAATATCAAATCATCTCTTGAAATATTCTTTTTATTATTTAGTTTCGCGAAGCTGACCTCGTTACAGAGTTCCATGACCTGCTCAACTCTTGGGAAGATTATTCTGATGCTGCCAACATCAATAATTATCTTCTAATTTACGTTACAAATATCAAATCATCTCTTGAAATATTCTTTTTATTATTTGGTTTCGATTCCAAGAAACTCGGCTAAAACTGGATGACTGAGTAATAAATAAATATTATATTATAATTTACGAAAACCCAAAGAGCAAGTAATGCCAAAATCATTAATCCACCGACACTTGAAGATGATAAAAGAATAATGCAATAGCCAATAAGATATTTACGTCAAATATGTGCCAAACGATATTAACCCTTAGTCAATTTATGAATTAAAAACAGGAGAGAGTAATTTTAACTTCTTTAACTGCTTAAAAGAAGCCATTATTAACCGACTGGTTCAAATTATAACGAAGACTTAATAATCAAATATATATTTGAATAAATAAAGTGAAAATAGTTTAATGAAATCAGGGCTAGAGGGTACAATGTTACTTCTGAAGTACACAACAGATGGCGCTAAGATTTCAAGAAACATCGTGAAATAAAGAAACATTAAACAGGTCGTAGAGGAAAATTAAATATGAAATAAAGAAAATTAGAGGAAAATGGTGAAAAATTAATGGTGAAATTTTAAAAAATAAAGGTACAATTAGGCAAAATTAAAGACGGACCATTGAAAAATTAAAGAGTGGAACATATAAATAAGAATTACAGTGAAATGAAAAAAAGTGAAATAAAGGTAAAATGAAGGTTAATGGGAAAAATATTGCAGGTAATTAAATATAAAATAATTGAAAAGTATGGCGAAAAAAAAAATTAAAGGGGACCAACGAAAAATTCAAGGTGAAAAAAAAAAGTTAAATATGAGATAGTGTAAAATTTGAAATCTATAAAAATTAAAAGTGAAATAACGAAAAATTAAAGGTGAATTGGGGAAAAGTTAAAGGTAAAATAATAAACATTTAAAGCTGAAAAATGACAAAATGGTGAAATCTCTAAAAAAAATGTGAAATGGTGAAATATTAAAGGTAAAATAAAGACAAATTAGGTAAAAAAAAGAAGAAAATTTAAACGTGAAATGGCAAAGTTTGAGACAAAATTAAGGTAAACTAAAGACAAATTAAGGCAAAATAAAGAAAATTTAAACGTGAAATAGCAAAGTTTGAGACAAAATTAAGGTAAAATAAAGACAAATTAAGGTAAAATAAAGACTAATTAAGGTAAAATAAAGAAAATTCAAACGTGAAATTGCAAAGTTTGAGACAAAATTAAGGTAAAATAAAGAAAATTCAAACGTGAAATAGCAAAGTTTGTGACAAAATTAAGGTAAAATAAAGAAAATTCAAACGTGAAATAGCAAAGTTTGAGACAAAATTAAGGTAAAATAAAGAAAATTCAAACGTGAAATAACAAAGTTTGAGACAAAATTAAGGTAAACTGAAGAAAATTCAAACGTGAAATAGCAAAGTGCGAGACAAAATTAAGGTAAAATAAAGAAAATTCAAACGTGAAATAGCAAAGTTTGAGACAAAATGAATGCAAAATAAAGAAAATTTACACGTGAAATAGCAAAGTATGAACGTAAAGTTCTATAAAATAAAAGAAATAAAAATATTGGAAACGTCCCTGCTTAGCGGTCTGTTGGACGGCGGTTCCAAACCATCCTTGTGAGCTAGGAATGGGGGTTTTGGGAAGCCTATAGGTCTAACTGCTGAGTCATCAGCAGTCATTGCCTAACCCTTCCTGGTCCTAACATGGGTGGAAAGGGGAGCCTGGGGGAGGATCATAGGTATATAAGGTCAGTCTCTAGGTCGTTGTCCTGTTCCTTGCCTCTGAAATTCATGAGTGATCTTTATACCTTTGAAAGAGTTCTGCTGCCTCACAAGGCTACAGTAGTCTATCTCGAAGGACTTATTCTCTAGAACAGGTGAAAATCACAGCAAAATAAAGTTGAAGAAGTTGGACAGCTGGGGAGGAGGGGGGTGGGGTAAAGCGAACGAATGAAACGAGACAGGTTGAAAGCAATACAAAACAAAGCACTCTTTGGTGAAATGGCTGATAAAGCAGACAAGGAATTAAATAGACATGAATGACAAAGTTCTCCTTCATCATTAAACTCATTTCAAAAGAATCCCTTTCTGAATAATCCAGACGAAAATGTTCCCCGATGTTAAACATGCCCTTTATGAAACATTGTAAAGTCACCGAGGTAAAATGATGGTTCGAAACAATGCCACTCTTACCTCGCCATTGCTGGTATTCTTGAAGCCGGCATCATTAAAGAAAAAATACAATAGAGTATAATGTCTAACTTGGATTTCACATGACCACCTCATTACTACGGTTGACAGCAGTGAATGGCAGTGAGCCAAGTTAGAAATTCCAGAGCCAGACTTGTCTTTAAGAATTTAAAAAAAAAATCTTATTTGATTTAATCTAATTAGAATATAAAAATTTATAATATTGACACAATCAAATTATGTAAATGATATATAGCTAATCTAAAACCTTCGTGATCAGCTTTTTCACTTAAATCCACGAATTTTACCTAACTTTAAATATGATTTGATATTGTATTGTAATATTCAAAACGACTAAAACAGCTATAGGAGGATATTAGAATATAAAAATTTATAATATTGACACAATCAAATTATGTAAATGATATATAGCTAATTTAAAAACCTTCGTGATCAACTTTTTCACTTAAATACACGAATTTTACCTAACTTTAAATATGATTAGATATTGTATTGTAATATTCAAAACGACTAAAACAGCTATAGGAGGATATGTTCCCGTGAGAGAAATCTAAACTTAATCTGTAGAAGGGCATATTCTCGTGAGAGAAGTCAAAACTTATGATATAGATTTTCTTAATACAAAAACATCCCAGATACCCAAAGAAAACAATTTTTGAAAGAAATAAAGAAAATATTTACGTCTAATCAAGTTGATGGACTCGTTCAAAGGAAATGCCGTCCCTGCCTTTAAAATGAAACGTATAAAGGAATCGGTAAAATAAAAATAAGAACGATCAAAGCGAAGTAACGTAATCACACTATATATACGTTTTCAATCTCTCTCTCTCTCTCTCTCTCTCTCTCTCTCTCTCTCTCTCTCTCTCTCTCTCTCTCTCTCTCTCTCTCTCCTAATATAAACACTTATTATTCCATTTCGAATAATGAAACATAAAGGCAAACATGAATAACACGTCATAAAAAGTAGCCCAATTTTGTGCGTCCTGTGACAGATGCACATAACAGTAATTGAAAGAAATCCGTGGGAGCTTCGAAGTTGTTTGCCAAGCGGACGAATTTGGAGATCATTTTACCCTTTTCCTAACTATACAAACTTGTTAAAATTTTATAAACAGGTGTAAAAAGTTGGTCGGTAGTTACCGCCTGGGAGTGGGGAAAGCCCTGTGTCACTGCTTGTTCACTGAGTAGTCAGTCACTAATAGCAGCTGGGACTTTTTAGGGTGTTGGTGATGGCGGTAAAGTATGAGTACAGGACTCAAACACTTCTTTTTCGCTCAAGGGGGTTAACTACTGCACTGTCATTGCTCAGTGGCTAATTTCCTCTTGGTAAGATTAGAAAAGACTCTTTGGCTATGGTAAGCAGCTCTTCTTGGAGGACACTCCAAAATTGAACCATTGGTCTCGTCTTCGGTAGTACCATAGCTTCTGTACCATGTTCTTCCACGGTCTTGGGTTAGAGTTCTCTTGTTTGAGGGTACACTTGGGAACACTATTTTATCTTTATCTTCCTCTTGTTTTTTTTTTTTTTTTTTTTTTTTTAAGTTTTTATAGTGAATATATGAAAGTTATATTTCAATATTGTTACTGTTCTTGAAATATTTAATTCCAATTGTTCATTACTTCTGTATTTTATTTATTTCCTTATTTCCTTTGCTCGCTGGTTTATTTCCCATGTTGAAGCCCTAGGGCTTATAGCACTCTGTTTTTCCAACTATGGTTGTAGCTTAGCTAATAATAATAATAATAATAATAATAATAATAATAATAATAATAATAATAATAATAATAAAAGGCCTTATCTATCTGAAGCAACATTAGTTAACCAACAGAGACGAAATAGATTCACGAAGTCTTAACTAAGTTAGAGTCAAGTAGATCTATTTCAGTATATCTCACATTGTCAAACTTGGAGCAACGGAATTGGGGTGAAATAAGATCCAGTTATTATCACAAAATGGGGCATAAGTAAAACATCAAAAATTTTAATATGGGAACAACATTTCACATACATATAGTAGATGGCTTTAAGGTGGTCAAATAAATGCAAGGGGGGGGGGGGCCCCGGCGGCAAGGGGGTGGGGCAAGGGGGGGGGGCATTCAAAGAGTACAAAAAAAAGCTTAAATTTACATTCTTTAATTCTTAATAAGGATATTTGACAGACATGGAAATGAAATTAACGTAATCAACAGCACTCAATATTGTTCATATAATCTCTTGAACACCATTCATCTAAGATAGCTAATGAAAGGGGATGACATCAGTTTATTAACACCTTTAGGAAATCTTGACTTCTCCAATAAAAACTTCTCTCAAATTTACCGTTTTTAACTCACATTTACGTAAGTCCCAATCGCTCAATCAATCAAATTTTATGCGTATTTTCACTTATGCGGATTATTTCTTCCGGAGTTGCGTATTCAGGCACGCGGTGCAAAATGAAACATTAAAATCAGCATAAGTACTTATTTCATTTAAACAAGAGTCATGTTACATACTAAATAAAAAGTTCTGAGAGTAGATTGCGAAAAGTGCATTTCACCTCAAACTGATTAATTGAATCGCAGATGTAAAGTCACTGTTTCCAAAAGATAAAATTTGGGGTGTTTAGTATTCCCAACATAAATGCTTTGGGATGCAGCAATCGCCCAAAACCTTTCTTGGAAGAGCAAAAGTCAAGGTCTTGTACGATCTTTCAGATATCAATGTCTGAAGATATCTTTTAGTCTTCTAAATAGCACACACTTCAGGATTAATCTTAGTCTTTTTTTTTTGCATGTCTTTTACAACTCCACTGAAGTTTATATATATATATATATATATATATATATATATATATATATATATATATATATATATATATCTATATATATATATATATATATATATATATGTATATATATATGTATATATATATATATATATATATATATATATTCTATAAATGTATATATATATATATATGTATATATACATATATATACACACATATATATATATATATATATATATATATATATATATATATATATATATATATATATATATAACTGTATTTCCAAGATTTCCTTCATAAAGCTGCTTTTAACGCATCAACTCAAAATCAACGATGTCCCCAAAAACTTTCATTCTCCTCTTACAAAAATCACGAGATAATTTTATCATACAACTGTGAATACGAGATATGAATTTTATTTTCTATCCCACATAAAACCACTAGTATATAAAAAACTGGGAGTAAGAATTGCAATAATACAGGCAACTTGTTACTACATCGCTTAAACTATAGAATTAAACTTTAATTCGTTATCATTATGGCACTGGAAAGCGGCTCTCTCTCTCTCTCTCTTCAGCTGAAATCAGTTTATTCTGGTGTATTAAAGGAAGGGTCTAAGGAGAGTGATTAAAATTCTAGTAACTATTCATAACATAAAGATAAAAATAGCATAGAAACTTCCAAGATATCGACTGAATAGTCCAGAAAATCCTTTTTAAAGGTCGCTCATGAATGGCAGAGGCAAGGGACAGTGACATTGCCCTAGCAATTAGGACAATGCCCTAGAGACTGACTATATATTATATGATCAGCGCCCAAGCCTCCTCTCCACCCAAGCTAGGACCAGGGAGGGCCAGGCAGTGGCTACTGATGAATCAGCAGATAGACCTATAGGCTCACCCAAACCCCCCAACCTTAGCTCAAAAGGATGGTAAGGTTGCAGACACTAATGGCACTAACGAGTCTGAGCGGGACTCGAACCCCCGACTGGCAAACACCCGGCAGAGACGTTACCAATCAGGCCACAGCAACCCTTGCTTTCTTTCAAATTTTATATATTCGATCTATTGAAAACACTGAAATCCAATTAGGAAATTGCTGAAGGAACTCCTTTCTCGTGTGAAATCGCACACACAATCGCTTATTAGAATGAATGATCGGACTTTAAGAGTTAATTGAGGTCACTGATATACTGGTGAGGTCACTGATAGACTGATATACATAAGCACCCATGGCAAGGACAGCACAATGGGATTCTTTTTTTTTTTTTTTTTTTTTATGAAAGTCCATTGTGCCACCTGCTTTTGACACAATGTGGTGACACGAACCAATAGCAGATATCAGCTTGGAGTAAATGTGATACAAACATAAATACATACACACATCATATATATGTGATATACAGTATACATGAATATTTTATGCGTATATATGTATACATATTATACATATATTACATATATGCTTAACATCCTAGGTGCAGAATTTTAGTAAAAAATAACAGAAGTTGAACACAAAAGGCAGAAGGTAGAATGAGGGTACAAAAACCGAGTAAATGAAAATTGAAGTGTTTGGAACCACCTTCAGATTTTTTGCATATACACACACATGCACACATACACACACACACACACACACACACACATATATATATATATATATATATATATGTGTGTGTGTATATGTGTGTTTATAATATTTATGCATATGCTTATACATATGCATTCATATATATATATATATATATATATATATAGATATATATATATATATATATATATATATATATATATATATATATATATATACATACATATACATAAACAGTATATATATATATATATATATACATATACATAAACAGTATATATATATATATATATGCGTGTGTGTGTGCATATATACGTACATATAGAAAATACCTATACACAAATATAAACAACATCTAACAAGAATCATTTGGTAAAAACCCAGTTCCAGATGTAATTTACATACGGCAAAGTGCAATTAAAAAAGACGTAATCACAGAGACTCTTCTTCCATGATTGACACATTCGGTGGCAATGTTCAATCTACATGACAGCCCCTTGAGATGGGCTCAGTCAGATACAAAATTAAATATATTCTATGCATCTGTAAGTTGAAGTCGTAAATGCCACAGGAAATTAGGGACTTCCGATGATGATGATGATGATGATAAATAATAATTATAATAATAGTAATAAGAAATAAAAAATAAAAACAATAATAATAATAAGAAGAAGAAGAAGAAGAAGAAGAAGAAGAAGAAGAAGAAGAAGAAGAAGAAGAAGAAGAAGAAGAAGAAGAAGAAGAAGAAGAAGAAGAAGAAGAATGGGTAGATAAGTATATAAACCCGAAGAATATTTTTTCCCTAACAAAAAAATGTGCTTTTGTGGACTCGCTCTCTCAGCTGTTTTTCATTTAGTTCTGATCATTACATTACTCGATATTAATTAGGGATAAATGTGTGATCAATCTGAATGAAACTGAATAAAAACTGTTTTGTAAATCTTTACGTAAAAAGAAAAAAAAAATTACAAACCCCGTAATTTGTTAAGGTAAAGTTTTTTTTTTTTACTTTAGTTTTATTTCTCAATCCTAAACTGTTGCATGTATGAGGTTTAAAAGGCTGCTCATGAATAGCAGAGGCAATGGATAGGGCAAGGTCTGGCCTAGAGACTGGCCATATATACATAAGATAAGCGTCCAAGGCCCCTCTCCATCCAGCTAGAACCAGGAGGGGCCAGGCAATGGCTGCTGATGAGATCTATTGACTTTACCCAAATCAACCCCCCCCCCATCCCTAGCTCAAAAGGATGGCGAGGTTGCAGACACTACTAGACACTATGGACCTTAAACAGCACTTGAACTCCCGTCCAACAGGTTGCTAGACAGGGACGTATCCAATAAGCTAAGCATGGTACTAAGAGCAGATTTACAATGAAAAAAAAAAATTTCTTATGAAGCAATACGTGTTTTAACTTAGCCATTTATGAAGAGTAGGTTGAATTTATATATATATATATATATATATATATATATATATATATATATATATATATATTATATATATATATATATAATATATATATATATATATATATATACATTCTATATATATATATATATATATATATATATATATATATATACACACACACATTATATATATACATATATATGTATATATATATATATATATATATATATATATATATATACACACACATTATATATATATATATGCATATATATATATATATATATGCATATATATATATATATATATATATATATATATATATATATAAATTCAACCTACTCTTTATAAATGACTAAGTTAAAATACGTATTGCTTTATATATATATATATATATATATATATATATATATATATATATATATATATATATATATACAAGTGAAGCTTATGTAATAAAAAGTAGATATGAGAGCTACTGGCGTAATATAATAAGAGAATTACAGACAATAGTGAGTGTTGCTTGCATCTTTACAGTTGTCATAATGACTTGGACAAAGAGATGCAAGTTCAAATTTGATGGATATTAATGGGATTGCCCTTGAAGTGTAATGTGACTGGTCCTTTATTTGAACCTCTGATTACTTTTTTAACAATTCCATGTTTCTCTAAATTTCCTTACATTTCTTTTCCTCTTTCCTATTACTTCTGTTAAAAGCTTGCTTTCTTTATTAGTTTATGTTTATATCTACTTACCTCTACTTTCATTCTTCCAACATCCCGTCCCATTTTCTATTAAATACCTATACATTCCCAAAACATCAGTCTTCCATTCCCAAATCAAACATTCACTACTCTATTGTATGGTATTTATTTACTTTTATGGCATGATTCATGCTATTCTTTTTACTCTCATTTGCTACTTTAGAAAACATCTCAAGTGTCTTTCACTAGTTTCATCATTCTCTCTTCACATTTCCCTATACAGTATAGCATTACCAGTAGAAATCAGACATTATCCACCCTATTTCATCCATCATATCTATCTGAATTAAACAAATCACTGTCTTGTCGACTGATTTTAACAAAAACTTTTATTTTCTCATAAAAACTTTCGATTCCTCTCAAAAAGTGACTAATTCCATGTAAAGAAAGTTAGTACAAATCTTTTTCCTCAGTTCTCAAAATTCTCAGATAACTGTTCTGTAACAAACATTTAAATACAAAACACACTACTTTTTCAAAATCACACACTGTATTTCCTCTATCAATCCAAATGACATGTCTTACTTTATTTTACAGATAATTCTATCATACACCTTCCTTGTTCGGCTATGTCGAACTTCAAAAGTTCAAACCTGGTAAAAATGCTTTTCTGTTGAGCATGTCAACATGTCTCGTATCATAGAATATGTTATTTGTATGTCTAAAATTGTTATTTATCTGAATGTATATGGGATTTTCTTCTTATTCCATTCTCATATAATTTATTCTTTACTTCATTTTTTCACATTTGGCTGTTGCCCACGATTTGTTCTTGCACTTCTATAATAATAATAATAATAATAATAATAATAATAATAATAATAATAATAATAATACGAAGTAAAGTTTATACCCACAGTAATTCCAATAATATTCATCACCTTTACTTGGGACCATTCCCATCTCTAGAAATACCTTACAGACATTGGTCAGTCACTTGATAATATTATCAACTACCGTACAATACCATCTCCCTGATGATCCAGTTGTAGGACCACAAAAGTGGGTCCTTTACTATCAACAACTTCGATGCATCACTTTTGAAATGCTTATAGATAAAGATTAAAACATCAATAAATAATTGCAAAACTTTGTCTAAATTCTAAGTCTATTTCCCTATAAAGAAACTTAATCCACAATTCATCCTTAATACCAATGGACCTGATATTCAACTACTGTAGTTTATGGCTGGGTTATGACAAAGGAATAGATTATTAGGAACTTGGGTTGCTGTGGCCTGATTGGTAACGTCTCTGCCTGGTGATCGCCAGTCGGGGGTTCGAGTCCCGCTCAAACTCGTTAGTGCCATTAGTATCTGCAACCTTACCATCCTTGTGAGCTAAGGTTGGGGGGTTTGGGGGAGCCTATAGGTCTATCTGCTGAGTCATCAGCAGCCACTGCTTGGCCCTCCCTGGTCCTAGCTTGGGTGGAGAGGAGGCTTGGGCGCTGATCATATACTATATGGTCAGTCTCTAGGGCATTATCCTGCTTGCTATGGCAATGTCACTGCTCCTTGATTCTGCCATTCATGAGCGACCTTTAAACCTTTAAACTTTCCTGCGTTAATCACATTCAATAATTGCTGTCAATCAAATCTAGGACTCAAGTACCATGGTCAAGACTCTCTTCACAGAGGTGAGGTGCACAGTCCAGTAAAAATCAATAAATCTTTTCTAATATAGGGGGAAAACATATATTACACATATTCTAAAACAAAAATACTAAAAACAGGGAAAAACTTATATTACACATATTATAAAGCAAAAATACTAAAAACAGGGAAAAACTTATATCACACATATTCTAAAGCTAAAAAAAAAAAAAAAAAAAAAAAAAAAAAAAAAAAAAAAAAAAAGCAACAATGAAATACTTATTTTGTCCCTCGTGCAAGAGAGACATTAGTGGAAAAGGTCCACAGTAATTTATAAAGCGACCCCACATGAGACAAGTTCCGACAGAGCCGGTTGGAAAGGAAGGGCTATTAGTTTTATACCAATAAAATCTTATTTCAAATATTATACAGTAGCTCTTAGCTCTTGAATGAAATGTAAAATTAATTATTAGTGTGCTAAAATTAGTTTGGTTTATGCCCACTTGAACATATTGTGTATGTGTGTGTTCAACTGTGTGTGTGTTTATATATATATATATATATATATATATATATATATATATATATATATATATAAATATATATATATATATATATATATACTGTATATATATATATATATATATATATATATATATATATATATATATATATATATATATATATATATATATATACTGTATATGTATATATATATATATAAAATTTTATATATACATATTACACAAGCACATAATTTCATACTTATTTTACAAAAACGGCCTTAAAACATCGTCCTCATAAATATCTATTATCCAGACTTCTCCATATTTCCTATTACCATCTAATACCAGCAATCTGTCTATAAATATACTTCGAAATTACAACTAAAATCAGCTAATGAATGCCAAAAGATCAAGAAATACGTTCAATCCTTTACTAAATCCTAGAGGTGAAAAAGATGAAGATCAAAGAATTAAAGAAGAGGAAGTCACCGATGACAGCCAATAGGGCGTCTTCTTGGTGTTACAGGCCTGATCAATAACTTAGCAGCTGACCTGACCTTTGTTGACCTGAGCAGAACAGTTCCATGACACTGAATCTTTTAGTAATTCATCTAAAGTTTCCGACTTTTATATACTAATATGAAATGGAAATATCCCCGAAAAGTAGTTCCATTTAGTTATTATCCGGACAGGTTTGTCAGATGGGTCTTTGGGCCCAAACACAACTAGAACACTGATCGGAGAAAAAAATAGCCTAAAATATAAACGAAGTTTGGACATTCTTGTATGAGTTACGCCCCAAGAGAAAGAATATCGATTTACTACACAGATAAATGATAAGTTAAACAACTAATCTCCTAAGGAAACTTAAGGAGAGAGCTGAAAAATAATGTGCTAAAACAATTCAACCTCAAGATAATAGATCGTTTACAGAAGCTTAATTAAAAGTGGCATAAAACCAACATTATAGAAAATAGGTCAGTTATTATTATCATTATTATTATTATTATTATTATTATTATTATTATTATTATTATTATCATTACTTGGTAAGCTACAACCCTAGTTGGAAAAGCAGGATTTTATAAGCCCAGGGGCTCCAACAGGGAAAATAGCCCAGTGAGGAAAGGAAGCAAGGAAAAATAGAATATTCTAAGAACAGTAACAACATTCAAAGAAATTTTTCATATGTAAACAATACATATATATATATATATATATATATATATATATATATATATATATAGTATATATATATATATATATATACAGTATATATATATATATATATATATACAGTATATATATATATATATATATATATAATATATATATATATATATATATATATATATATACATTTATATATATATATATATATATATATATATATATATGAACTAACCATCCAAAGTTGTTCGGCAACTTACACGCCAATAAAGCTTCCTAAACCAACTACCTCTCCCCCAGAGGCACTCCATCTTTCCCGTTGTCTTCCCCCGACGTAATCATGAACATCACCATTAACCCAGTTTCCCCCAGAGTCTTCCCGTCCGAGGCTGACCCTAACTACCATTATGTTTTCATAGCTTTACAGCCAGAACTCTCTCTCTCTCTCTCTCTCTCTCTCTCTCTCTCTCTCTCTCTCTCTCTCTCTCTCTCTCTCTCTCTCTCGTAGCAGATCATGCTTTTAAAATAGTGGAGTTTTCCTAGCTTTCACCACTACAGCAAATGGCTTTGACAAAGAGACTGATCTTTACTAACGATAATCCTTGAAAGCATACTAAAGTACATCCTCTCTCTCTCTCTCTCTCTCTCTCTCTCTCTCTCTCTCGCTGCCGGAAGAAGCCACGTTATCTAGATGAAAGAGGAGTAATACTCCTATCTTTTATTGACTATTGGATTGCTCTTTCTTAAATTACGGTGATAATGGTTAGCATTTTTCTTGAGAATCATTGTTAAAATACACATCGGAGAAGATAAGAATTAATCATATGACACAGATGCTTGTTTCTCTACAGGGATATTTTACACAACATTTATACGAAATGGTAATAGTTCTTAAACATACACACACAAAAATACATTTATACATACATACCGAAGCCTGTTTCTTTCCATGGAAATTTTACACAAATGCTTATATGAAAGGATAATAGTGCTTAAACATAGAAACACAAATAAATATACATACATTTATACATACATACGGATGCCTATTTCTCTCCAAGGAAATTTTACACAAATGCTTATACGAAAGAATAATAGAGCTTAAACATACACAAATAAATATACATGAATTTATACATACATACGTGTGCAAACAGTACTCAAAAATTATTCATTCAGTTTTACTCATACCATTCCCAATATTCGTAAACTTTCATTACAAAAAAAACATTAAATCATTCCCCGTGACCATCTTTCTGTGATCTCTTGCAACCGTCTCTTCCCAACGTGAAGAGAAAGCAGAGCGAATGAAAGAAGGCCTCGGTATCAGTGACAGATCTTTCGAGAACATCAAGTCTTTCTTCACATTCTAAATGACATTATGCACGGGGGTAATTGAATGGGGGGGGGGTGACTGAGTTGGAGGGAAGGGGGTGACTGGAATGCGAAAAGCAAGGGGACAGATGGCAGCTGCAGAGGATATCTACTCAAGTGACCGATCTTTTTGCAAACTCAAAAATTCTCTCTCTCTCTCTCTCTCTCTCTCTCTCTCTCTCTCTCTCTCTCTCTCTCAATGAATGCGATATCCTAGAGACTGGAACAACCGGCAGGCTTTTCTGAGGACCCTGGTGGCATTTCCTGTGCTGAGTCTGTCCCAAGGAGTGATAATCTACGAATTAATTTATTGAATTGAATCCCTGAAGAAACATTCCAGTAGCCGGTTGTGTCTTTGACCTTGGCATCTCGTTCCTCGTTCGATCTCTGTCTGCTATCCCTCTATTAACTGGTTAAGAAACGAACATTAATTCACAGTCAGATCTGAAGGGGGCATTTAATGTTAGACTTTAAGTATCCTGTACAATAAATATCAGGTCAATCAGCTGATATTATCCCGTTTTCAGAGTTAAGATTTACTGACGAAAGAAACGACCCTCTAAGTGTACCAACACCCATACTGTTCTACTGCATCTACTGCCGCTTCTTCCGGACGAGGAAGAAACGACCTAGGCAAGGGTTAAGAAGAGTATGAGGGTGCTCCTTAAAGATACACTGCACCGTCAGTACCATTTCCCTTATGAAAAGCGTGCGAAGGCATGTCCCGGACCACACTATCAACTGCAACGAGGAACAAGATTTCTGATCTTGAACCACATGAAGCATTTGAAATCAATTTTCGCGAGGGACACTGTCTCAGGGGGACCACCTAGTAAATAACATTGTACAGGGATGACCGAAGGATACTTACCAGGGATGTGGCTGAAACAAACCCTCACTTTCCTCCTCCTTCAGAAGGAAAAAAGGGGGGGCGTGTCTGCGTGTTGCTATCCCTCTTTCTCCCTCTCTCTCTTTCACTCACTCCTGGCGTGGCTGAAAGAGAACGACGAGGATTCCTGCGAAGGGCACAAAGGCCACCACTCTCTCTCTCTCTCACTCTTTCTCTCTCTCGCTCTCCCTTTCTCTCTCTCTCGGCCCCTTAGGAACAGGAGGCGAGCAGCACTCTGCTTATAATCCGAACCCTCCAAGACGTCTGTCTCACAATAACGTCAACAATGCGATGGAAAGCCTTTGCAATGGACGGGTGGTCCCAACAACAACAGAAAAAAAAAGGAAGGATCCTGCACTGAGAGATTAAGGTTCTAGCAAACGAACGTCAGGGTGTCAGCAATGGCACTGACACGCGCGCACACACACAGATACAACAGCAGTAGAGGAGACAGTGCCAGACCGAGAGAAAGGGGAGGGGGCAGGGGGCGGGGGTCAGCGCCCCCTTCCTAAAACGGCGCAAGCTCAGACCAACTCATTCTCCGCCCACTTATCCTACGAAGCTTTCCATCCCAACTCCCCTTACACCCCTTCACAGACAAGGTCTCTCTCTCTCTCTCTCTCTCTCTCTCTCTCTCTCTCTCTCTCTCTCTCTCTCTCTCTGCGCCCCCCGATCGATTCCTGCAAACAGAGCTCGCCGGAGCCTCACTCACCGACAACCACCAGACAGCCAGCCACCGGGTGTACACAGGCACGAACGCCAGCATGCACACGCACATACACACACACAAAGTCAGCAATGATGCTGAAGGCTGGATCTACATCATGAGATGGCAGGCAGGACTTGACCCAGTCGCTACGAGGCAGCAAACGTCAGCTTTAAAAGTAATTCGCAACATCATCGGAGCTACAATTACAGCTGATCTTCGGTCATTCAATCCGAAACGGGACAGACGTTTAAGACATTGGTCCACATTAATAATAATAATAATAATAATAATAATAATAATAATAATAAAAGAGTAAAGCCCTCATTATCTTTTCACAGAATATAACTTCTATATACACCAAATGTTCTATAACAGGCAACAAGAAATCGCAAACAAATTATCGGTAGATTAAAATATACATACATTTATACAGACATATATCCACACACAAACACACACATTATATATATATATATATATATATATATATATATATATATTTATATATACATATATATATATATATTATATATATAAATATATATATATATGTATATACATATATATATACATATATATATATAATATAAATATATATATATATATATATATATATATATATACATATATATGAGAGAGAGAGAGAGAGAGAGAGAGAGAGAGAGAGGAGAGAGGAGAGAGAGAGAGAGAGAGAGAGAGAGAGAGAGAGCCATACCGACGGAAACAAAGATAATTTTTGGGGGAGAAAGAAAATGTTGTCTGGCCGGTGTGTTCCGCCCTTGATCAAAGTCAAACTCAAAGTCAGCAAAGGGCAGAAGACAGCAGGACCTAAGCAATGGGGATGCCCTAATGAAAAGAAAACATCCTTCATCCTCCTACAATGGGTGATGAAAAATCCAGGTATTACATTTCTTATTCAGGCTTCTTACGGGATTAGTTTGCGATGCTGGATTACTTTTAAATGATAAATAAAACTATTATAAAATTCCAGGTATTACATTTCTTATTCAGATTTCTTACGGGATTACTTTGCGATGCCGGATTACTTTCAAATGATAAATTAAATCATTATAAAACTCCAGGTATTATATTTCTTATTAAGATTTCTTACGGGATTATTTTGCGATGCTGGATTACTTTTAAATGATAAATTAAATCATTATAAAACTCCATGTAATACATTTCTTATTAAGATTTCTTACGGGATTAGCTTGCGATGCTGGATTACTTTTAAATGATAAATCATTATAAAATTCCAGGTATTACATTTCTCATTCAGATTTCTTATCGGATTAGTTTGCGATGCTGAATTACCTTTAAATGATAAATCATTAGAAAAATTCCAGGTATTACATTTCTTAATCAGATTTCTTACGGGATTACTTTGCGATGCTGGATTATCTTTAAATGATAAATCATTATAAAACTCCAGGTATTACATTTCTTAATCAGATTTCTTATCGATTAGTTTGCGATGCTGGATTACTTTTCAATGATAAATCAAATTATCCAAAAATTCAGGTATTACATTTCTTATTCAGATTTCTTATCGGATTAGTTTGCGATACTGGATTATTTTTAAATGATAAATCATTATAAAAATCCAGGTATTACATTTCTTATTCAGATTTCTTACGGGATTACTTTGCGATGCTGGATTACTTTTAATTGATATATCTTTTATAAGGTAATTTTCTACCTTAAGTAATTATGAAGAATTTATTTTTATAATTAAGATTGCTTCCATATGTGAATTGAAACTTTTAAAATATAATTTTACATAATAAAAATAAATACGAAGGAATTACCTTTATATAATAAGTAACTTCATGTGAACTGATTGTAAAAATTAAAAAACACATGAACACATGTAATAAATCGCTCTCAAGTACTAAGTCCTGTACTTTGTAAACATGTAACAATTACGTTGATGTACAAACAAGAAAATCTCAAAGGATTCAATTTAGTCTATTTGATTACCAAAAGGAAAATTATGTATATGTCAAATCGTTTGTTTGACGCTTAATTACTTTCGAAGAGCAAATAACAAATACAAAGGCATTAGTAGATTAGGGAGTTAACAGTTATGGAATATATTAAGGAGTTAACGATTCTGGAGTAGATGAAGAAGTTAGTAAACGGTTAAGGAGTATATTAGGGCGTTAACGGTTATGGAGTAGAAGAAAGAGTTAGTTAATAGTTAAGGAGTATATTAAGGAGTTAACGGTTATGGAGTAGAAATTAGTTAACGGTTAAGGAGTATATTAAGGAGTTAACGGTTATGGAGTAGAAGAAAAAGTTAGTAAACGGTTAAGGAGTATATTAGGAAGTTAACGGTTATGGAGAAGAAAAAGTTAGTTAATAGTTAAGGAGTATATTCAGGAGTTAACGATTATGGAGAAGAAAAAGTTAGTAAACGGTTAAGGAGTATATTAGGAAGTTGACGATTATGGAGAAGAAAAAGTTAGTAAACGGTTAAGGAGTATGTTAGGAAGTTAACGGTTAAGGAGTAGAAGAAAAAGTTAATTACTAGTTAAGGAGTATATTAAGGAGTTAACGGTTATGGAGTAGATGATGAAGTTAGTTAACAGTTAAGGAGAATATTAAGGAGTTAACGGTTATGGAGTAGAAGTTATTTAACGGTTAAGGAGTATATTAAGGAGTTAACGATTCTGGAGTAGAATGAAAAGTTAGTTAACGGTTAAGAAGTATATTAAGGAGTTAACGGTTATGGAGTAAATGAAGTTAGTTAATGGTTATGGAGTATATTAAGGAGTTAACGGTTATGGAGTAGATGAAGAAGTTGGTTAAGGGTTAAGGAGTATATTAAGGAGTTAACGGTTATGGAGTAGAAGTTATTTAACGGTTAAGGAGTATATTAAGGAGTTAACGATTCTGGAGTAGAAGGAAAAGTTAGTTAACGGTTAAGAAGTATATTAAGGAGTTAACGGTTATGGAGTAAATGAAGTTAGTTAATGGTTATGGAGTATATTAAGGAGTTAACGGTTATGGAGTAGATGAAGAAGTTGGTTAAGGGTTAAGGAGTATATTAAGGAGTTAACGGTTATGGAATAGAAGAAAAGTTAGTTAATGGTTAAGGAGTATATTAGGGAGTTAACGGTTATGGAGTAGAGGAAGAAGTTGCTTAATGGTTAAGGAGTATATTAAGGAGCTAACGGTTATGGAATAGAAGAAAAAGTTAGTTAATGGTTAAGGAATATATTAAGGAGTTAACGTTTGTGGAGTAGATTCAGGAAATAGCAGTTATGCAGTAGATTATTAAGTTAGTTAACGGTTAAGGCTATAAAGTATATTAAGAGTTAACGGCTATGGAGTAGATTAAGGAGTTAGTTAATGGTTATAAAGTAGATTAAGGAGTTAGCGGTTATATAATAGACTAAGGAGTTAACGGTTATGGAGTATATTAAGAAGTTAACGGCTAAAGAGCAGATTAACGAGTTAGCTAACGGTTATGGAGTAGATTAAAAAGTTAACGGTTATGGAGTAGATGTAGGAGTTAATAAGTATGCGTCATATATGAAGGCAGATGAAAAAGGAGCAACTTCATATGTACGACAAAATAGTGCATGAGAATACGTCACACAGTAAAGCAGACAATAATATACTGGTTTGATTAATTATATTTAATCATTAATGGTCAAATTTCCCGTAGAGAGTTCAATAATGATTTAGGGGTTGCGTTGGCCTACTGGAAACGTCCCTGCCTGATGATCGCAAGACTGGGATTCGAGTCCCGGTCAAACTCGTTAGTTCCCTTTGGAGTCCGCAGCCTCTATATCCTTGTGATCTAAGGATTGGGGGGAGAGCTATCAGCAGCTATTGCCTGGCCCTCCCTGGTCCTAGCTTGCGTGGAGAGGGGCTTGGGCGTTGATCATATATATATATATATATATATATAATATATATATATATATATATATATATATATAGCCTATATATGTCCTCTGCTTGCTAGGGCAATTTCACTTCCTTGCCGCTGCCATTCATGAGCAGACTTTGAACCTTTAAACTGTTCCATAAGAAAGGTCACCGTTAACGAATGATTGATATTTGTATGCAGTTTACTTATGTTAAGTATTTTAAGATAAACATGAAGTTAATATATAAATCCAAAGGTTTAAAGGTGATTAAATGTTGCTCATGAATGGCAGAGGCAGAAGACAGGACAATACCCTAGAGACTGACCATATATTCATATGATAACTGCATAAGTCCCTCTCCATCAAGCTAGAACCAAGGAGGGCCAGACAATGGCTGCTGATGACTAAACAGGTAGCCATATAAGCTCCCCAAACCATTCCCACATTCTTTCCTCGCAAGGAAAGTGAGGTTGCAGACACTAATAGAAACTATCGAGTTTGAGGGGCACTTGAACTCCTCTTCAACAGACTACCAGACATGGACGTTTCTAATAGGCTTCCAAAATCCTTGTGAATGGTCTGAGCTGGAAAAGGGCAGTAATTTGTTCGTCCAACTGATATTGTTCCAGAAAAAAAGAGGTTGGTGGAAAAATCGTCGCAAAGAATTCAAAGAAAAAACGGTTTCAATTTTCTGTTTCAGGTTTTGAATAGAGCGAGAGGGTGATCAATGAAGGGGAAAGGAAGCCAGAAGGAGAGAGACGATGTAGCAACGCTAAGTAACACCTTCCATCAAGTGATGAAATTGAACGATGAATTATGAAAAGTGGCTTAATACAACGGAATTTGTTAAAAGAATATTCATCAACCGTAAAAATAAGTCTTTGCGACACTAACTTAACGAAAGTCAATAAATTAAACCCGTTTAACGTCACACTAAGAGTATTCCTAATGTTAGAAAGTTACAATGCGTTACATAAACATTACGACTTAGGCCCACATTTTTAATTAACGGCTAGGCTTTCCTAAGCAAACAGCATGAGGAAAAGCAAGTGATATAAGTAATGTATATGAGCTGTAAATAGATTTTGAAATGTAAATATTAGTTAAAACAGCCCTTCTGATTATACTTACTGACCATAGTTGTTTTGGCTAATTTTTTTTATGGCCGGATGCCTTTCCTGCCGCCAACCCTCCCCATTTACCTGGGCTTTGGTCTCCTTCTCCTTCTCGTTCCCTGTACTTCCATTTCCATCACTCTCCTCCCTATATACTGTTCATCTCTTCTCATGACATGACCATACCACCTCAGATGGATGTGTGGGGTGACAAGAAGAGATAAGATACGGAATGAGGTAATTAGGGGTACCACAGGAGTTAGAAAACTATCAGATAAGATCCAAGAAAATAGACTGAGGTGGTATGGTCATGTCATGAGAAGAGATGAACAGTATATTGGGAGGAGAGGGATGGAAATGGAGGTACAGGGAACGAGAAGGAGAGGGAGACCAAAGCGAAGGTGGGTGGACTGTATCACGGATCACCTTCGGTCAAAGGGATTAACCGGTGATGAGGTGTGGGACAGAGGTAGATGGAGAAAGCTGACCAGAAACATCGACCCCACATAGGAGTGGGAAAAGATGTAAACAAAGAAGTTAAAACAGCCCTTATTCATTAAGCTAATGTCTTTATAATATCTACGGTTTGAACGATAAAGGTGCTTCTTGAAAACACGTGCTGATTTTATTCTAAAGTACTACAAAGGTTTTTCCTTTCAGATACATGTAAACTAAGCTAGTAAGTGATTGGTTTTACGGAGTCAAAGTCTTAAAGAAAAAAGGTGAGAAAAATCGAAATAATGAAAAATCATACACAAACCACAAATACTAACTCGTCTCAAAGCGAGATGAAATTAGTGAAAATAGAAGCATACAATCTATTATTTTGGCGAGGGTAAAAAATCAGCAATGCAAGGAAAGGTAATATCACAGGATAATTGTGGGATGCATCTAATTACAAAATGCCATTTACTGAGGACAATGTCGAATGAACAATGCCAACTGATATTGTTCGGCCTTTCATTAATATAATTAATTATGGCTGGAGTTCATAAACCAAATGCATTCTGTATTACACTCTTCATAAACGCTTGTTCCATAATCAACACTGCATTTTAATAAGCAGATGAATCGAATATTAACCTGCATTCAATAAATAAAAGCGGTTAACAATAGCATAAATAACGTCTACCTAGCAGAAAAGAGCGGCTGTATCTTACATGAAATTCATATAAATCATACATACATACATATACCAAGGCACTTCCCCCAATTTTGGGGGGTAGTCGACATCAACAAAGAAACAAAAACAAAAAGGGGACCTCTACTCTCTACGTTCCTCCCAGCTTAACAAGGGACTCAACCGAGTTCAGCTGGTACTGCTAAGGTGTCACAGCCCACCCTCCCACATTATCCACCACAGATGAAGCTTCATAATGCTGAATCCCCTACTGCTGCTACCTCCGCGGTCATCTAAGGCATCAGAGGCAGCAGCAGGGCCTACCGGAACTGCGTCACAATCGCTCGCCATTCATTCCTATTTCTAGCACGCTCTCTTGCCTCGCTCACATCTATCCTCCTATCACCCAGAGCTTCCTTCACTCTATCCATCCACCCAAACCTTGGCCTTCCTCTCGTACTTCTCCCATCAACTCTTGCATTCATCACCTTCTTTAGCAGACAGCCATTTTCCATTCTCTCAACATGGCCAAACCACCTCAAACACATTCATATCCACTTATAAATCATAATCAGTTAAAATTAGTAGTATTAAGTAGCAGTATCAACCTGAGAGGAAATGCATCCTGTCTAAGACTTCATAATCTCTCCTACTTACAAGAAGCAATTAATCTTGACGGAAAAGCTAAACAACACATCTCTTATGTCTTACCCAGCTCTAACTTTTCCTCCAAAAACCCGAAGGTAATTTGCCAAACGAACACAAAGTTCTTTGAAGAGAGTTAATGATTAAAAAAAAAAAAAAAAAAAAAAAAATATGTCTACCAAGCGCCGGTAAAACTGCGAATGATAACCAAAAGTCTCTTTTATAATGATAATTTCAACCTAATCTATATATATATAAAAAAGTAAAATTATGTCTACCAAGCGCCGGAAAAACTGCGCATGATATCCAAAAGTCTCTTTTATAATGATAATTTCAACCTTAAAAAAAAAAAAAAAAAAAAAAAAAAAGTAAAATTATGTCTACCAAGCGCCGGAAAAAAACTGCGAATGATATCCAAAAGTCTCTTTTATAATGATAATTTCAACCTAAAAAAAAAAAAAAAAAAAAAAAAAAAGTAAAATTATGTCTACCAAGCCCCGGAAAAACTGCGAATGATATCCAAAAGTCTCTTTTATATATAGCGTAAATGATTAAAACTGGCTTGCTACTTTCCTGTTTCATGTAGAGTATGTGTAATCATAATTGGAGAGCCGGTGAATTGTACATGAAGGGATTAACGATTATGGACCGTAATCGCTTGGAAGGGTCATTACCCTACTTCGCACCAGAGCTGTTAATTCGTATCTCTCTCTCTCTCTCTCTCTCTCTCTCTCTCTCTCTCTCTCTCTCTCTCTCTCTCTCTCTCTCTCGGGGAGGTTAGAGATGAGCTTCTAGGGACTCGGCAACTGGGATAGGAGCTTAGTGCGAAGATCTGTGGATTAGTCTTGAACTACGGGAGAAAGAAGTCTTAATTTATAAGAGAGAGAGAGAGAGAGAGAGAGAGAGAGAGAGAGAGAGAGAGAGAGAGAGAGAGAGACGCCTCTGATCTTTCTATTTTCTTTTCGCACAACGTTACTAATGCAATTTACAGACTTACTTTCGTTAGATGATATCAGAAGCAAAATTTAAGAAAAACTATTTATAAATTATTGTTTATTAGTTAATATTGTCATTACTTCATCTCACGTGTTTCTCTTTACAGGTCTATATTTCAATCACAGTATGTAGTATCTTAATTATTAATTAAATAATTTTACTTCTGACTTGATAAATTTCTGTTTCGAAATATGGCTCCATCGCTATTCATTTTGTGTTGAGTCTCCAGGCGACGAAGTTAATTTCCCGATTAACAATGTTCTTTGTTTAGGTAAAACAATATCTGTGTCATCAATTCCAGTTATGGCATAAAGCTTTTGACATCTAAGTCCGGATGATTATATATAAGAGCATTATGGTTAAACATGTAATGAACAGCAGTAAACTCCATTTGAAAAAAAGTTTGGGTTTATTTTCAGTTTAAAACTCATTTAAGAATAGCATGGCCGATTCCTTACACGTTCTCATCTTTCCTCACAAATCTCAAAACATGATGATTTCTGCATTCATACTTCAGTTACTGATCAGGGGTTATTAGCCCACATGACAAACGTAGAATAGCCCCTTTAGGAATGACAAGCAGATCTTTGATCGTAGAGCCTTAAGGCTTAAATACACGTTCAAAAAAATCGTCAAAATTTTGCCTCAAAATTTTGATGCAAAATTTGATCGTGTGTAGGATGTTTTGATGTCAAAACGTCCTACACACGATCAAATTTTGCATCAAAAATTTTGATATCAAAATTTTGACGATTATTTTGAACGTGTATGGGCCCCTTTAGCCTCAATCTTCCATTAGAGTTCTCTAACTTGTGAGTACAGTTGGACACAGAAATTCCTGGCACACGACGCTCTGAGGTAGAACACCCTGTTACATCCTTACCGTGCGGCGAGTGACCAAATAGATAAGTGTTGAGAGAGAAAACGTCAGTGGTCCGCACTAGGCAAGCCTGAGCACAGGAACTCTCCACTCAGTAAGGTTGATAGGGTGCGCTTCCTCAGAGCGAAGTGTGCCGGGAACGCCTGTGTCCAACTGTACTTTCTGGTATACTTTCCTGATGATTTTCCCTTTCTCTTATTCTTTATGATGTGTTCGACATGTTTAACAGAGGGGCAAAAATTCATGGTTTACTGTGAGGTTGTCGTTTCAGTATTTCTTTCGTTATCTTCAACTTTCTTTCCAAAGACATCCATATTATTTCTGATCATGTTGTTGTTATAAATTTTTCTTTTCTCTATTATTATTTATTCTTTACTTTTCTGCTTTTACTGGTCTGTTTTCCTTATCAGTAGAGCCCTAGGGCGTTTAAAATTTCTTCTTTCCATCTGAGGTTGCAGACTGGCTTGAAATAATAATAATAATAATAATAATAATAATAATAATAATAATAATAATAATAATAATAATAATAATAATAATAATAATAATGACAGTTAGGTTCGAACCCAAACTGTTTTGATAATCAAGGACCCTCTTGATAAAAAAAAAAAAAAAAAAAAAAAAAAGAATAACAGTAAAATCCCAGACATTTTACGCGATGAGAACTAATGATTTTCTTAAGGGGGTTCAAAGAAATAATTCTAACTTAAACTAAATGAAGACGATCTAGAACCCTATAAATGCATAACAGACTTCCAGTTAAATGTTTTAGTCTCCTTTCATATATGATAAAAGATGGTTTTCGTAATGAATAAATCATCTGCCTCAATATAGAAAATGTATCGAGAATGATGCAAAAATGTCTAACGTTTCTTGAGGATAATTTTACATGATCATTAATGAGACATTTAACAAAAAAAACATCGACCATTGAATGTCAAAGTGGCAGTGAGGATCTGAAGATTTCTGGCCCATAAGTTACAATAAGTTTATCATTATTATTATCATTATTATTATTATTATTATTATTATTATTATTATCAAATGCTAAGCTACAACCCTAGTTAAAAAAGCGGGATGCTATAACCCCAGGGGCTCCAACAGGGAAAATAGCCCAGTGAGGAAAGGATATAAGGAAAAATAAAATATTTTAAGAATAGTAACATTAAAATGAATATTTCCTATATAAACTTTAAAAACTATAACAAAACAAGAGGAAGAGAAACTAGATACAACAGTGTGCCGAGTGTATCCTCAAGCAAGAGAACTCTAACCCAAGACAGTGGAATACCATGGTACAGAGGCTATGGCACTACCCAAGACTAGAGAACAATGGTTTGATTTTGAAGTGTCCTTCACCTAGAAGAGCTGCTTACCATAGCTGAAGAGTCTCTTCTACCCTTACCAAGAGGAAAGTAGCCACTGAAATTAGAGGGCAGTGGTTAACCCCTTGAGAGAAGAAGAATAGTTTGATAATCTCAGTGCTGTCAGGTGTATGAGGACAGAGGAGAATCTGTAAAGAATAGGCCAGACTATTCGGTGTCTGAGTAGGGCCACAAAAGGAAAGAACCGTAACCAGAGAGAAGGGTTCTATGTAGTACTGTCTGGCCAGTCAAAGGACCCCATAACTCTCTAGCGGTAGACGTTATCTTATATTTTATTATAGTCTCTCTGATTGTGCAGCCTTTCTTTGGGTGTTGAGTAATAGAACATATAGCTGTAAAAATATAAACATTCCTTGATGGGATACTATATTATCTCAGACGTGCAAACCCAAATCTTTACATCTTTTTATTGTATTCCAATTGATTTATATATTTGTTTACATGTTATTATGAGAAACGTATAAAAAGTTAAAAACCAAGATCATGAAGGTATCATACCCCTACATAAATGTCGAAAATATATAAAAGTCAAG
>NC_090731.1:168138783-168143783 GCF_036898095.1 Palaemon carinicauda | reverse complement strand
GAGAGAGAGAGAGAGAGAGAGAGAGTGTGTACGCGACCAGTCAAAAATGGCAGCTACATGTTTAGATAGATATGCAAAAACCACACGCACAAACCTCCCCCCCCGCAGATATAACTATTCCCTCTCCCCATACCCGAGGGACTGAGAGAGCTGAACGTTACAGGAATAAATAAGATATATATATGGATAAATATCAACACAACATCGTGTTCAAATAGAAATAAATTTCTACCTCATACTTGGGATCGAACGCTAGCCCCTTCTAATGAAAGGCCAGGTCGAAACCAACCATGCCACTTCATCGATTGATTAAAAACAAAACAAAAAATACATCGAATATCAAATAAATCTTCCTCTTTAAAAACAAAAATATACCACAGATCAGCCCAGTTGCTCAGTACGCAAAAACACACTAAAATAGAGCATGACATAACAGAGAAAATGTCAATGTTATTGCAATATTGCAAATGATAAAGCTGGCTCAGCATTTAATATAGGTGCGAGATTGCGTAATTTACCTGTATGACAGGATGGCACCACTAATTACATTTCAAAAATATAATTGAAATGGCTTTGCTTTTACGGGGGTATACATGTATAGCAGTACACGTTTGATCATACTTATATTTCAAAAAACTGATATTATAGAAAATATATTTCACTGAATTTCTTTGCTGTCCCTTATTCAAGTACTTTTTTTAGGAAGTAAACATTATATATATATATATATATATATATATATATATATATATATATATATATATATAAATATATATATATATATATATATATATATATATATGTGTGTGTGTGTTTATATATATATATGAGTGTGTTTGTGTGTGCACGTATGTATGAAAATACAAGAGGCTGCACCAAAAATTCAAATTATCAAATTAAACGTCTAATATGATTTATATTAAATTAGTATATTATATAATACTAGAAGTATGCGGATCATCAATTCAACGTAAAATAAACAATCTATGAAGATATAACAACATTGTGAAAAATAGTACCAAACCAAACTGAAATACTGCTAAGAAAAAAAGAATAAGTATCACTGTCAAAAGATAAAAAAGAATTAGCCCATAAAAAAAGATGGCGGTCATGATACACGAGGGCTACTCCCAAAAAACAAATGCTACATCAGCTTTATGGCACCATTTCGCTCTGGCCTGAAAAGGTTCCAATCAAAAAAAAAAAAAAAAAAAAAAGAAAAAAAAAAAAAAGTCACTAGACCAGGGGTGCGAAACTTCATAGACGCATGGTGAACCCACACACGCACGCATGCACATCGTAAACGAAATAACACTCTGAACCTTAAAAACGAATGTCGTCTGTTTTCTTTGTTAATGTGTTGAAATTCTGGTTATTATCATTATTTTAACTAACTTCCCTCTCGCTTCCGCCAATCATTAACATGTCTCTCTACCCTACACTATTAAAAATTTGCATTAACTGTAAATCTCTGGCAACATTTATTCCATGATTTTTACCGTTTTAACAATGGATATAATGACGTGAAGCATCGATATTACGGTCAAAAACCCGTAATAGATGATAACAAAATAAAGTAAAAATTACGGCCGTCTGTATTTTACTGAAATACGGTTCAGAACAGTATATTTTTACTGAGAATATCCGATTGAAATTACGGGATTTTTAACAGTGTATCCTTTACAATCGTTTCATAATCGCATTCTCTTCAGATATGTGTCCATTGGCATATTCTATTCTAGCATCTACTGCGACCTGTCACTTCATTTACTGTATTCCACTTCACCTTCTCTTCCCTCTACTGTACAGGGTGTCTACAAAGTCTGAGTACACTAGAGATAAACACATACTTTTGAAACAATTTTATTTAAATCTAATGTTAATAACTAATATTTTCAAGACGATTTCCATCCTTTTCAATGCATAATTTGATGCATTTTACAAAATTCAGCGTGTCGAAGGTTAAATTCTTCTGCAATTTTACGATAAGACCATCCTTCCTTCTCGTCCACTTAAGACTACTAACTCGAATCGTTCTTCTTAGACAGAGCCATCATTCGATATCCAGACTTTATGGACACCCTGTAGTTGAAATCTCCAATGTACCCAGACTTTGTATAGATATTTTCTCAGATTTAACAATAACTGGGGATACCTTAACTTGGTTAAAGGGTTTGCACTGGCCAGCGTGGTGAGGAAAACTGGCCACACCCCAGACATAAATTGACATGCCTGAGGCCTTTATCCTGCAGTGAATTAGAAACGGCTGCATTTATGTGTGTTTGTGTATTCAATATATCAGAAACTTTTCTCCCAAGACTTTTTTTGGCTTCTCATTTTTCTTTTTTCATATTATAGCAAACCGCAACAAGATAAATCTCTTTCTGCACTGCAACTATACCTGAAGCTACTTCAAATATATTCACTTGCAACTTCGAATCTTTCTTCGTCTACTCAACGACTGGCAAACACTTCCCTCTGACTAACTGGCCCAAGCGTTGTGTTCAGGCGAATGTCTTGAACTTACATAGCTCATTTAATCTCCATTCTTATTATATACAACTTTAATGTTTGCCCTTTCAGATTCTTTCTCATTTGCTACATTGAAAACAGGATATAAAGTCTTCTTTCGAGCTTATTAGTCCCACTATATACTGTATATGTATATATATATATATATATATATATATATATATATATATATATATATATATATGGTTGTGTGTATATATTCTCATTGTATATATATATGTATATACATATGTATATATACTTGTGTGTATATCATAAAGATATACATATATGGCGATCCAACTTAGAAATGAGAATAAGCCAAAGAAGATATGTATATATCCACACACACAAACACACACATCTATATATATATATATATATATATATATATATATATATATATATGAGTGTGTGTATGTGTGTCTATACGTCTATACGTATGTGTGCGTGTGTGTGTATGTATATGTGTGTATATATATATATATATATATATATATATATATATATATATATATATATATATATATATATATTCTTTCAACCTTACTAGTCACACTGGAAAGCAGGGTTGGCCGCTCGAATCAACTTTCTCCATCAACTAGTATTCCTTTCCTCTTCTTCCTCCAGGCCTCCACCCCCAGCAATAATCCCCACATCTATCCAATGGCATATTCTTGGCTCTCTTGATTAGTTCCACCTCCTCACAACTTATTTCATGGCCATAATGTCTACGATGAGTTTCCCTAAGCTTTTGTTTTACATTACATATATCACACATTCTCCTTATATCTTGACTCCCCCCCCCCCCTCGGGTAGTGATATTCCAGCAATCCGTCTCACCATCCTCATCCCGGTTCTCTCCAACAAATTTGCCTCTTTGGTTTAAAGGTTTAAAAGTCGCTCATGAATGGCAAAGGCAAGGGACAGTGACGTTGCCCTAGCAATCAGAACAATGCCCTAGAGACTGACCATATATTATATGATCAGCGCCCAAGCCTCCTCTCCACCCAAGCTAGGACCAGGAAGGGCCGGGCAGTGGCTGCTGATGACTTGGCAGATAGACCTATAGGCTCCCCTAAACACCCCAACCTTAGCTCACAAGGATGGTAAGGTTGCAGACACTAATGGCACTAACGAGTCTGAGCGGGACACGAACCCCCAACTGGCAAACACCAGGCAGAGACGTTACCAATCAGGCCACAGCAACCTACTATAATAGTACTGGCCTGATAACTAGCTTTTTCGTTTAGACTGCACTTGAATGTAATCAAACGGAATCTTTTCATCATCATTTTCTCATTCCTATGTATAAGGATATCTTTCTTCGTAAACAATGAACTTACACGTAATTAAACAAATGTACCCAATACAAAATCACTCTTTCAATAGCTTATCTATAAATTCAAAACCACAATGACCTTTTTCCACAAACACGCCATTCCTATCATAATTTTCAATATGTGTAATTAAGTTTAATTAGATTGATCAATGCGGTAATCCAATTTCCTGTGTTTCGCATAACACAATATCTAAATGAACTCATCGTTAGAACAGGTTCTACGTAACATAATATCCGGCTCGTAATAATAATAATCAATTATATCTTTAATCATAAGGAAACGGTAACCTACTCGTAAATATTATTTCAGGTAATTTTAACCAGATAATTAATCTAATAATCATTATATGTAACAGCAACAATGGATCTATGTAGATTTCAAAGCTTATAATACTTATACAATATGAAGATACAATCGGCTTTCTTAGCCATTGATGAGCTGAAGGAAAGAAATGTTACAAGCATCTTTATCTTTCTGTTAGGATGCACACAAAAATCCGTAACCCCAGTCCGAATTTGCTATTTCATTTGTCAATTTATTTAGTTTTAAGATATTATCTAAAAGTAAATTACATAAAGGAAAAACAAAAAACAAAAAACAATTGAAATAGAGGGAATAACAACTGAAGACCAGGGGCAAACGGGTACGATTGTACAGTTGGACACACGAGTCCCTGGCACACCTCGCTCCGAAAAACAGCATCCTATCACACCCTTACTGCGCGGAGAGTAACCAAGCAAACAGTGTAGGGAGAGATGGCAGAGGTGGTGGGCGGGGCTAAACACAGTAAGAGTGTGGTTGGTTGTACCTTTATTTACACAGTTGTGTTTCAAAACGCGATAAGTCCAATGCTACGTCTCGTGGATCGAGCCAAATGTAATGGACCTTTAGGCCCCAAGCACACTAGCCACTCTGTGGCACCACAAGTGGCCGCGCAAAGTGGCGGGCCAGCACACACTAGCCACTTTTTAGAGCCACAAGTTGCGACCACATGTGGCGACCACGTGGTTATGTTTTGAATACCGGGCCACATGTGATCGCCACACCGATATCACTACATCTGATTAGCAGCCCCATGTGGTCGCCAGAAATAGTTAGTGTGCTCTCAGTCAGCCACAAAACGCCGCCACAAAATGCGCTGTTTGT
>NC_090731.1:168131283-168133783 GCF_036898095.1 Palaemon carinicauda | reverse complement strand
TTATATCTGTTCTGTTACTGTATACTATTAAAATCCAGATTGGAAATACAAGAATTAACTTTTTTTAATTGAGTTTTCAAGTAGCCAGAAATACCAACTAAGATCGGGTACGATTCCGTAAATGAAAATACACATTTCGATATTTATGTATGTATGTATGTATGTTTTATGTGCGCCCATATATAAATTTAAAAATGACACAAATAATCTATGTAATCTCACGGGATGGTACAATATACGAAGATAATATACATATTGTCTTAACACCGGGAGACCAGATATATTATAATCAATAAATCATATGAAAGGCGATACAAATAAAACATAATTTATATTATAAACAAAACTATAAATCCTGATGTAACTCATATCACATACGAAGATGAAACGAAATTATAATTGCGATCTCAATGGCATGCTATAAATAATGATTTATGCTGTTGTTCAAAGGGAATATATTTTCCCTTGGGATATAGTCAGTACGCTTGCATAACACTATTTCATTCATGTTTATGATATATATTTAAAACCAACATTCCTCAACAAAGTCCCTCCCACATAGGCCTATGTATAACGACTCAAGGCTATTTCATTATCATCTAAGAATTTTTTACTACCATTATTAATGGTTTCGTTTTAATTACCATCTTTTTTATTAAGCTAATTTACTCTAATGAGTTCTTTTGAAGCCGATTACTCTTTTCAAGCTAGCTTATAATGTCCTTTCATATAGGAAGCCCATTTTTTAATACCAAGAGAATCTTAAATTCATTTTCGACGGTAAATTTACCTTTTTTTCTACAAAATGATTATACAAATAAATTAAATTATAAAATCTGATAAATACATAAAGCAAATAATACAGAGTACATTATTTCTCGACCTTTTGCTCGACCTTGACGTTTGACCTTAACATGTAAGAATTGGCGTGGATTTTTATACACTCAAATATGATCCAACTTTGAAGTCTCTGTGACAAAGATGTCCAAACTTATGGCTGATTACGTGAATTGGACATTTTGCTTGACCGTGACCTTGACCTTCCAAAATTTAATCATTTCCTGCTCTTTACATATCAGTTTAAAATCCCTGCAAGTTGCATTACTTTACAATTAAAATCGTGGCAGTAAAGTTGATGACCGGAATTTGACCTTTTGCTTGACCTTGACCATGGACTAGACCTTGACCCTAGACCTTAACATTCTAGTCATGCAAAGCTCTTTTTGGAGACTCAAGGCAACATATGGAAGATAACAATACCTTTTGATTGAAATATGACAATGAAAATCAACTTTACAGTCTTTTCAAAAATTGGAAAATTACAAAAAAAAAAAAAAAAAAATACAAAAACCTTCAATTCCTAGTATTTCTTTTAGACTATCCTAGTCATGTAAAGCTATTTTAGGAGACTTAAGGCAACATAAGGTTTCTAAAATTAGAAACTTTTAAAGATTTAAAGGTCGCTCATGAATGGCAGTGGCAGGGGACAGTGACGTTACCCTAGCAATCAGGACAATGCCCTAGAGGCTGACCATATATTATATGATCAGCGGCCAAGCCTCCTCTCCACCCAAGCTAGGACCAGGGAGGGCCAGGCAGTGGCTGCTGATGACTCAGCAGATAGACCTATAGGCTCCCCCAAACCCCCCAACCATACCTCACAAGGATGGTAAGGTTGCAGACACTAATGGCACAAGCGAGTCTGAGCGGGACTCGAACCCCCGACTGGGAAACACCAGACAGAGACGTTAACGATCAGGCCACAGCAACAACTATAGTCCATTTCTTTTAACGATGCATATTTGCACCGACTCGCGGCGGTGCCCTTTTAGCCCGGAAAAGTTTCCTGATCACTGATTGGTTAGAATCATCTTGTCCAACCAATCAGCGATCCGGAAACTTTTCCGAGCTAAAAGGGCACCGCTGCGAGTCGGTACCAATATGCATCGCTTAAAGAAATGGACTATAGAGAATCCTTAATCATCATGTCACCATTATTCTAACATCATCGTTCCTCGAGGCTATACATGACTTACAAGCTTCAAGCAATTTCCTCTTTCTAATTACAGATTATCTAATCTAAAATGATCTATTATAACTTCATTCCGAGTAAGGCAACATGCTTTCAAACTGTTTCGCAAAATACTTTTGGTCCTAGGCATTCCAAGTTCCCTTTCAACAGGCCTCTCTAACTTCAGCTTCCTTTGCTTTAACTTCAACCACTTCCATCAGCGCATCTTCACTAGAATAGAAATAACTTTTTCTTGCTAACTAACGTAATTTGTAAAGTACATAAAATTCAAATCCAACTAATTATTCTAACGTCAGGGTGAGCATATAAGAGCAGCATTTTGAGGTGATCTCAATAATTGTGTGATAACCTCCACTTTCCAAATCTATCATTAAAAAAAAAAAAAAAAAAAAAAAAAAAAAAAAAAAAAAAATCTCCACTTTCCAAATCTAACATAAAAAAAAAAAATAATAATCTCCACTTTCCAAA
>NC_090731.1:168083783-168116283 GCF_036898095.1 Palaemon carinicauda | reverse complement strand
TAAATGTGTGTGTATATATATATATATATATATATATATATATATATATATATATATATATATATATACATACACATACATATACATATATATATATATGTGTGTGTGTATATATATATATGTATATATAAATATATATATATATATATATATATATATATATATATATATATATATATATATATATATATATATATAAAATCTATATATATTTGTGTGTATATATATATATATATATATATATATATATATATATAAATATATATATATATAATATATATATATATATATATATATATATATATATATATATATATATATATATATATATATATATATATATAATGCATATAAAGCTAAATACCAATTAATAGCTTTACTAAAAATGATTATTGCAATAAACATGAATGTAAGTGTGTATAACCGGGTGTTCTTAATATATATTTGTAGCACACAATAGGTTGGTTTAATTTATTTCAGATCAGATATTAATTTCTTAAGCACATTTCTTGATAATAACACGTAGAGCCTTATTTTTTTTACGCAGAAATTCTTGCATGAATGTACAAGTGAATACATTAATTCCAAACTAATATACTGTCCACTCATGAGATCATGCTGTATAACATCAAATACCATTTTAAATACTAATATTCGTAATAATGGCAATAAATTAATCACCTACTGGTAGCAACAACTGGCTTATTTTTTTTCATATCAGGACAATACGAAATTAAACTTTCACTGAAAATTTAGAAAAAAAAATTCATGCTAATTCAAGCATCATATGAAGGTCCAAGGGATAGAACTCTCCCAGACAAACTCACATCCCCGCTGGATTAATTAAATTAGCTGTTTGTCTCTGTTATGCCATTAGGAACACAAACATTATATTTGCATGAAAATTTATATTTGCATAAATAATTCCTAGGATTATAATTATATCAACTAGAAACAAATGTAATCAGTGTCAGAAGTCGACAGGAAAAGGCAGTACAAATTTGAATTCAAATTTCCACATATTAAAAATGTTGATTACCAAAGACGAAAGTAAGAGGATGATAGTGAATCCCAAAATTTTCATATTAGATACATTCTATATATATATATATATATATATATATATATATATATATATATATATATATATATAAATACGTATAAGGCTAAGCATCAATTAATTGCCTTGCTACAGATAATTGCTGGAATAAACATGGATATATGTCTGTATGACTGGGTGTTTTTTATGTATATTTATGGCACACGATAGGTTGGCTTAATTTCTTCCAGATCATAAATTAATTTCTTAAGCATATTTCTTATCAAGAAGATGTACAGAAGTTTTTTTTTTTTATATACATACGCAGAAGTTCTTGGATGAATGCTCAAGTTAATACATTAATTCGAAGCTAATACAACATAAAATTCCCGCTCATGAGATCATGCTGTAAAACTTTGACATCAAGTACCATCTTGAATACCAATAGTCGTAATAATAGCAATAAATAAACCCACTGCTGGTAGCAACAACTGACCTTTTTTCATATCAAGATAATACGAAAATAACTTTTACTGAAATTCTCAAAAAATTACATCAATTATTAATGTTGCTTCTAATTATAAAACAAAATATAAATATTCTACTCAATTTAATGATATTTGGAGACCTTACAAGCTAATACACATGGAAATAATACAGTATAATTTCAGAGGGTGTGGCGTTATTGCTGAGTGAATGGATGACAGGTAAAGTAGTGGAATGGAAGGAGATATCATCTAGGTTAATGTGGGTAAGGGTTAGGTTGGGTAGGGAATGTTGGGCGTTTGTCAGTGCGTATGGGCCAGGTAGTGAGAAAAGTGAAGAAGATCGGAATGAGTTCTGGAATGATTTAACTAGGTGTGTAAAAGGACTGGGTAGAAGGAATTATGTAGTTGTTATGGGTGACTTAAATGCTAGAGTGGGCGCTGGAGAGGTAGAAGGTGTCATTGGTAAGTATGGCGTACCAGGTGAAAATGAGAGTGGTGAGAGACTGGTAGACATGTGTGTTGAACAAGAGATGGTAATAAGTGCTAGCTTCTTTAAAAAGAAAGATAAAAATAAGTATACATGGGTAAGAGTGGCAAATGGAAGAGTAGTAGAAAGGGCATTAATGGATTATGTGTTGGTAACTAAAAGAATGTTTGGAAGATTGAAAGACGTGCACGTGTTTAGGGGTATGGCTAATGGTATGTCTGATCATTTTTTGGTGGAAGGAAAATTAGTTGTAGCAAAAGAGTGGGGGAATAGAGTAGGTGGATGTAAAAGGGAGGTAGTGAGGATTGAAGAGCTAATAAAACCGGGGGTAAAAAGTAGATATCAGGAAAGGTTGAAAATGGCATATGATGAGGTGAGAGTAAGAGAAACTGGTAATTTAGAGGAGGAGTGGAAGTTAGTAAAAGAAAATTTTGTTGGGATTGCAAGTGATGTATGTGGCAAGAAGGTTGTTGGAGGCAGCATGAGGAAGGGCAGTGAATGGTGGAATGAAGGAGTGAAGGTGAAAGTGGAAGAGAAAAAGAGGGCTTTTGAAGAATGGCTGCAGAGTAATAGTATAGAGAAGTATGAAAAATATAGAGAGAAAAAGGTGGAAGTAAAGCGCAAGGTACGTGAGGCAAAGAGGGCAGCTGACCTGAGGTGGGGTCAGGGATTGGGTCAGTCATATGAAGAGAATAAGAAGAAGTTTTGGAAAGAAGTGAAGAGAGTAAGGAAGGCTGGCGCAAGAATTGAAGAGACAGTGAAAGATGGAAATGGAAGGTTGTTAAAAGGAGAGGAGGCAAGGAAAAGGTGGGCGGAATGTTTTGAAAGTTTGCTGAATGTTGAGGATAATAGGGAGGCAGATATAATTGCTGTTCCAGGTGTTGAGGTGCCAGTGATGGGAGATGAGAATGAGAGAGAGATAACAATAGATGAAGTGAGGAGAGCAGTAGATGAAACGAGAGTAGGAAAAGCATCTGGTATGGACGGTATGAAAGCTGAGATGTTGAAGGAAGGGGGTGTGACTGTACTTGAATGGTTGGTGAGATTGTTTAATATGTGTTTTGTGTTGTCAATGGTACCAGTAGATTGGGTTTGTGCATGTATTGTACCACTATATAAGGGTAAGGGAGATGTCCATGAGTGTTGTAATTCAAGAGGTATTAGTTTGTTGAGTGTAGTTGGAAAAGTGTATGGTAGAGTATTGATTAATAGGATTAAGGATAAAACAGAGAATGCAATCTTGGAAGTACAGGGTGGTTTTAGAAGAGGTAGGGGTTGTATGAATCAGATTTTTACAGTTAGGCAGATATGCAAGAAATATTTAGCAAAAGGTAAGGAGGTGTATGTTGCGTTTATGGATCTGGAGAAAGCATATGATAGAGTTGATAGGGAAGCAATGTGGAATGTGATGAGGTTATATGGAGTTGGTGGAAGGTTGTTGCAAGCAGTGAAAAGTTTATACAAAGGTAGTAAAGCATGTGTTAGAATAGGAAATGAAGTGAGTGATTGGTTTCCGGTGAGAGTGGGGCTGAGACAGGGATGTGTGATGTCGCCGTGGTTGTTTAACTTGTATGTTGATGGAGTGGTGAGAGAGGTGAATGCTCGAGTGCTTGGACGAGGATTAAAACTGGTAGGCGAGAATGACCATGAATGGGAGGTAAATCAGTTGTTGTTTGCGGATGATACTGTACTGGTAGCAGACACAGAAGAGAAGCTTGACCGACTAGTGACAGAATTTGGAAGGGTGTGTGAGAGAAGGAAGTTGAGAGTTAATGTGGGTAAGAGTAAGGTTATGAGATGTACGAGAAGGGAAGGTGGTGCAAGGTTGAATGTCATGTTGAATGGAGAGTTACTTGAGGAGGTGGATCAGTTTAAGTACTTGGGGTCTATTGTTGCAGCAAATGGTGGAGTGGAAGCAGATGTACGTCAGAGAGTGAATGAAGGTTGCAAAGTGTTGGGGGCAGTTAAGGGAGTAGTAAAAAATAGAGGGTTGGGCATGAATGTAAAGAGAGTTCTATATGAGAAAGTGATTGTACCAACTGTGATGTATGGATCGGAGTCGTGGGGAATGAAAGTGATGGAGAGACAGAAATTGAATGTGTTTGAGATGAAATGTCTAAGGAGTATGGCTGGTGTATCTCGAGTAGATAGGGTTAGGAACGAAGTGGTGAGGGAGAGAACGGGTGTAAGAAATGAGTTAGCGGCTAGAGTGGATATGAATGTGTTGAGGTGGTTTGGCCATGTTGAGAGAATGGAAAATGGTTGTCTGTTAAAGAAGGTGATGAATGCAAGAGTTGATGGGAGAAGTACAAGAGGAAGGCCAAGGTTTGGGTGGATGGATGGTGTGAAGAAAGCTCTGGGTGATAGGAGGATAGATGTGAGAGAGGCAAGAGAGCGTGCTAGAAATAGGAATGAATGGCGAGCGATTGTGACGCAGTTCCAGTAGGCCCTGCTGCTTCCTCCGGGGCCTTAGATGACCGCGGAGGTAGCAGCAGTAGGGGAGTCAGCATTATGAAGCTTCATCTGTGGTGGAAATGTGGGAGGTTGGGCTGTGGCACCCTAGCAGTACCAGCTGAACTCGGTTGAGTCCCTGATTAGGCTGAAGGAACATAGAGAGTAGAGGTCCCCTTTTTGTTTTGTTTCATTGTTGGTGTCGGCTACCCCCCAAAATTGGGGGAAGTGCCTTGGTATATACAGTAGATAGATAGATAATTTCAGTCAAAAAAAGATCATGTCTGATAACTCTACGGTAAACTATATCCACATTTAACTTGCTCTTCTTTGATTCATAAAACAAGGTGCTATCATTGAAAATAAACTATATACATCAATAAGGATGCAAAATAGTCATTACCACAAAAAGAGCAACAAAATATATATCATATCGAAAATCTTCGTCAGTAATATCAACAATATAAACAAAATAAAACAATAAAAATAAGTAGAATCTTGGAAAGTACTATCAACAATATAAACAATAAAAAGTAGAATCTTGAAAAGTACTACCAACAATATAAACAATAAAAAGTAGAATCTTGGAAAGTACTACCAACAATATAAACAATAAAAAGTAGAATCTTGGAAAGTACTACCAACAATATAAACAATAAAAAGTAGAATCTTGAAAAGTACTACCAACAATATAAACAATAAAAAGTAGAATCTTGAAAGGTACTACCAACAATATAAACAATAAAAAGTAGAATCTTGAAAAGTACTACCAACAATATAAACAATAAAAAGTAGAATCTTGGAAAGTACTATCAACAATATAAACAATAAAAAGTAGACTCTTGGGATGTAATATCAACTATATAAACCAAATAAAACAATAAAAATAAGTAGAGGGCGATCTTAATTCCTCTTAAGTCCTAAGCTAAGAATATTATACCATCCCACACCAGTCAAGAGTTACGGATCCGAAAGAAAAAAATCCATGAATAATACACCTAATGGCAGCAGAATGGAGTCATAAATTCACAAAGTTTTATATCGAGATCTGATTAATAAGTCATTTATATTATGCGTCCTCTTAAACGATATAATGGGCAAGATCTTATGTAAAAGTGTCGGCCGTAAAGACAGTAGTTATTTCAATAAATTTGTTAATCCAAAATATATATATCTTATATAAATAGTTATTTATCATCAACTGATACAATAAAAATAATCATTAGGCAAAAAAAAAACTTAAAAAATACGTACCCGTATAAATCTATCTTGTGATTTAATATTCTAGCCATTTCGGGAAGGTCAATCCCAAGTGCAATATATACATATATATATACATATACATACATATATATATATATATATATATATATATATATATATATATATATATATATATATATATATACATATATACATATATATATGTGTGTATGCATAAATATATATGTATATATATATATATATATATATATATATATATATATATATATATATATGTGTGTGTGTGTGTGTGTGTGTATGCATAAATATATATATATATATATATATATATATATATATATATATATATATATATATATATAGTAAGAATAATTTTAAAAACAAAGTTTAAAGATGAAAATAAAGGAAGAAATAAGGAAAAGATGACCTTTTGATAAACCTCCAGGAATTCCTGCCTTTTGTATTAAGCCTGCTCAACCCACCATTTAAAAAGAAGAAAATGAGCAAGCTCGGGTGTACCTTCAAGTGAGAGAAAACTGTAACCCAAGACAGTGGTGAGCCATGGTACAAAGGATACGGCACTATTAAAGATTAGAAAACACTGGCTAAGATCTACTGAACAGCAAATTGTCCTTGAACTCTCAAACATTTTGGCTAAGCTCTCTCTCTCTCTCTCTCTCTCTCTCTCTCTCTCTCTCTCTCTCTCTCTCTCTCTCTCTCTCTGCCGGAAAAGAGGAATAGAGTCTTTAAATAAACTAAAAACCACGTTTCTCAAGAGATATATTGTGTATCTTAAACACGGACGCTATTGCTATAGAGTCTGCAATAAGTTTCCTTTAATGAAAAAACTAATTTTTTTTGTCCCGCAAAACATTATAATTACATGAAGAGGTTATAGAAACGTATGTTAAACAAAATAAAAAAGCAACAAAAAAGCTGTTACAGTTTTATTTGGAGCAAGATAATGACTCGTAAAATAAAAAATAAAAAAACGAAAAAAAAAAATAAAAAAATAAAAAAAGTACCGATTAGGATCTCAGGTGTTCGCAAGCATTGATAATTTCACGGTAAAAATCTGTAACTTTATAAAGCGATTTTAAGCGATACACATTTTATTGTTACAGATATCTCAAAATGCGATGGAAATCATGTAAAGAATAGCATACTTTCAACATTTTTATCCAAAGTAAAAATTCGAAGAATGACGGATACACATTCTTTAAATTTTAGAAAATGTTTTAGCCACTGTGGAATTCCATTTTGTTCATATGTTCATATGCTGGGATAAACATACATATATCAGAGTAAATCACCTCATTCATATCCACAAAATTGAAGCAATGACATTTCTCAGACTTTCATAAATCTACTGGTTATGAGATGTTATTTTGAAAGGCATTACCATGTAGTTGACGTGAACATGTTCTTAATACCAGATTGGTTTGAATCACAATCTTTGATAATGCTGAGTAAAAGAGGATAGTGTGTTAGCATAATACCGTTGTGTAAAACATAAGTAAAATCTACTATTATTAACATTAATATTAATATTGATATTATCAATAATATTAATATTATTTTTACTATCATTATTATTATTACTATTATTACTATTATCATCATCATCATCATCATCATCATCATTATTATTATTATTATTATTATTATTGAAATGACGTGCAAGGTCACGGAGGAGTTATGCTCATGCAACGAGATATTGCGAAGAATAACATGATTCTAATTATATAACGATTCTGAAGTAAGGGAATCAATTCATGAAAATAAAATTTCATTATAAAGCAGTACCTATGTTTCTGGAGTATAAGAGACTGTTAGTTTAAATAAATCTTAAAATTCAATTCAATCAAAATTATCAAACAATGGAAATACTCCATATACTTAAATTACAAATGGAAACGAGTAATTGAGTTGTAATACCCCGTAATGCCGAAACCAAAATGAGACATAAATTTGTTTGAAGATTTCCCAAAACAAATACAATTAATGCAGTGGATAAGGTATTGAAAGAGAATCCACATTGTAACAATGAAAAGTAAATAAACATAAAAACGATAACTTCAATTCTCATAGTCAATAACTGTAATTATCAGATTATCGAGATTATCTTTATTTGTATTGGTACAGATCTATACATTATTCAATACTACAATGTTAAGATGAAGGTAAGTAGTTTAATAGAACCTTACGGTTTGGGCATTCAGACGACTATTTTTGACAAGTGGAACTGGTACAGTCCTACATAAAACAGTGCAATATTCCATTATCAATGACGGAAATGACAGAGAATGTATATTCTTTCAACTGTCATTACTTCAACCAAGAAATTTGAAAAATACTTATTTATTAGGGCAAGGAAGAGGAATGCCAGCCTATGACTAGAAATTCCCTCATAACAATTCCACGGAAATGACAGAGAATGTATATCCTTTCAACTGTCATTACTTCAACCGAGAAATTTGTAAAAACACACAATCATCAAACCTAATATAATCGGGAGAACGTGATTCTTGGCCATGATTTAAAGTGTCGCCATACGTAAATATCTATTTGTGAATTATCCATTAACAAATATCGCCTATAATTTACGATATATTCCAACTAAAGGTTAAATCGCTTGTGCCAAAAGTTAATAACTAAGTTGGGTGATGAATTCTACATTTTTTTTTTTTTAGAATACCAAATGATTAAAATGTCCGGACACCATAATATCAGAACCTTAACTATATGTTGTACTCATAAGGCTTCTGTAAAATGAATGGAGCGATGAATAAAACTCATATGATGGAATTCTTCGGTAACTGGCCTTGATATGTGACAAATTTATTATAATAAAAGTAAATAACAAATAATTATTGGTATTTCTAGAATGTTCCTGCGGAGAAAAAACATGCTAACTTAACTCGTGTCTAATCCTATTACATTTTGCTAAAAAGAAAAATGAAATCAAAACATCTATCCCCTCTGATATATATATATATATATATATATATATATATATATATATATATATATATATATATATATTATATATATACATGTATATATACATGTATATATATATATATATATATATATATATATATATATATATATATATATACATGTATATATACATGTATATATATTCATATATATACATGTATATATATATATATATATATATATATATATATATATATATATATATATGTATACATATATATGTATATATATAAAGAGAGAGAGAGAGAGAGAGAGAGAGAGAGAGAGAGAGAGAGAGAGAGAGAGAGAGAGAGAGAGAGAGAGAGAGAGATCTGTGAAACAATTCACTACAAACAGCAAAACAATTCATCAAACAATTACCACCCTCTGATACCTCGAAATGTAAATCTAAATCAATAAACATTCAAAACTAAAATTAATATATTTGATATTTAATACCCGCTAATCAACCATCCTCTCTTTACCTGGAGAATGGCTTTTACGTGCAATTAAAAATCTATAACCGTTTCCGACCATAAACGGCGAGTACTTTGTAACAATTAAAAGTAAATTTGCTTGTCACTATAAAATATCTGTTGACAAATCATTTGGAATGTCATTAAAAAGTGGCAAAACAAACGAACGAAAATGGATGCTGGAAGCTTCAAAATATACGGAATTTATTAAACAACTGTCATCCATGTATGGGATGATGCACATCACATTGATTTCAAATTCAGCGAATTTCTCCATCACGAGGCTCAATACTGCACAGTACTCTAGAAGTTTTATTCCAGCTGTTACCAAGTTGTGGAATGATCTTCCTAATCGGGTGGTTGAATCAGTAGAACTTCAAAAGTTCAAAGTTGGAGCAAATGCTTTTTTGTTGACCAGGCGGACATGAGTCTTTTTATAGTTTATTTATGACATATTTGTTTTTGATGTTGTTAATAGTTTATATAAGACATGTCTGTTTTGACGTTGTTACTTATTTTAGAATGATTTATTGTTAATTTGTTCTCTTCATTTATTTATTTTTTTTTATTTATTATTTTTTTTTATTTATTTTTCCCTGTTGGAGCCCCTGGGCTTATAGCATCTTGCTTTTCCAACTAGGGTTGTAGCTTGGATAGTAATAGTAATAGTAATAGTAGTAATAGAAGGTCGTGAAGCCATAAAAACCGTGCAATCGGATAAGATCCTCCTGGATAAATTTCTATCTAATACATTAACTTTACTTGATTTTTTTTTTATCTTTTTTGGGGGAGTTATCGTCTCGTAAACATGAGGTTTTTATTTAGTCCTATACAAATGACAGGACTGACTGACTGACTGACTGACTGACTCTCTCTCTCTCTCTCTCTCTCTCTCTCTCTCTCTCTCTCTCTCTCTCTCTCTCTCTCTCTCTCTCTCTCTCTCTCTCTCTCTCTGCCCGTCACTTGTATGCATGCAGTGACTTCTGCATCATCAATAATGATCGTATCGCCAGTGAAGAGAATAATATATTTTACTTTCACTTCAGTACAGAAGCCATTGGAAATGTGAGTCAGACATACAGTTCTTCAAGGATATGGATAAATAGCATTGCCTTGTAAGTTCTTTTAACCATATTCCATACTTTGATGTCTAAAACTTCCACCTTCCCTGAAATGCAAAATGGCTAGATTCTCGTAAATCTAAGTTTCCTTTCCTTTACATGATGCAAAGAAGCGTAGAGTTCGTGTCTGGCAAAATATATAAAGCCAAAAATGTCTACGGTAAAGTGATATAGTATTTCATATGTACATCCTAAATGATGGCCAGTGACTGGGAGAATGTTGATAATTCTATGAAATTTTTTCATTCAATCAAAGAAATACAGAATAGGACTCTAGAATTCATAGATTTTTTGATAATCTTTAAAAATTCTATATGACCAAGTGAAAAAATCCAGCGAGATGTGTAACCCCATGAAAATTATTAATGTGGAATCAATTACTAAACAAAAAAAAAGTTGAACACTGTTCATTGGTTTCTTTCTGAAAAGGTGAACTCAAATGTATCAGTATTATTAAATTAAATTAACAAACCTTAACGCAAATTAACATCAACGTAACAGATATACTGCTAGAAAAGACAAAGATTTCCAATGTTAAATTCAAAACATTTCATTGGCATCAAGTTAAATTCTTAAATTGATTATAGTTTACTGGCATTGCGTCTTGAATATATGATAGCAGCATAAACGATACGAACTTATTGTCAAAATACTGTAAATGGTAAAAAAAGACACGACATTGCGGAAGCAAGCACCAGTAATTGCCTAATCCTAAAATTCGTACAAAATCAATATTGATAATTGTAAATTCAATAGTCCATAAAATCATATTTTCTATTCGGAAACATATAGCGAAAATAATCATGCAATAAAAGACCTTAAAAATTGAATGCAACGTTTATTATTGTTGTTGTTGTTTTTAATTGGGATACCTCTCAGGATTAGTATAACAAGGAAAAAAAATCCCATTTTGTTTCTTTTTGGATGTCGGCTACCTCCCAAAATCGGGGGGAGCGCCATGGTATATAGATAGATAGATAGACAGACAGATAGATAGATATATAGATAGATTAAATGGGACGTAAAAAATTTAATAAATTATCAAAGAAGTTTCCCAAAACAAAATGGCCATAAATAAATGAAAAAAAAACTCTAAAAGTAACGTAACATAAAGGCAAAACTATAAAAGCATAACAACCACTTATCAAACACAGATAAATCAATAAAGTAATCAACAGCTGTTGCGAAAACGACCAGGTTTGAAGGCAAGAGTGCACAGTGTGTTGCACTAGTATTAAAGGAGCTCACCGTTTCAAGTATTAGCATTCATAATACGTCTATAAAACCATTTCACATTTCAGCAGGTAAGTAAAAATAAAGTAAATAATAATAATAATAATAATAATAATAATAGTAGTAGTAGTAGTAGTAGTAGTAGTAGTAGTAGTAGTAGTAGTAGTAGTAGTAGTAGTAGTAGTAGTAGTTGATGTTGTTGTGTCCTCCCATTTGGTAAAAATACAAATTACATATATAAGATCATTCAATGTATCGCTTATATAAGTAAACTATCATCTGATATAAAGAGATACGTAAAATGATAATAATCAACCATCTAGTTGCTGGATAAAAGAAAATGTTAATACAAATCCTCACTTCATTAAAAAGAAAAAAAAATTACAAACAGATTAATAGTTGAAAGTTGTCAAAACAGAAACTTTCCTCTGGTAGTTTTAACTGACAATAAAGAAAGAAGGATTTTTAAGCAACAGTAATAAAAGACATATTGCTAAATCAGCAAATTTGGAGAAGGTATTTACTTAAATCTTTGACTTTGGGCGTCCAATTGAATATACATAATAGAGTTGTTTGAAATCAAATTTCTAAGACCATTTTCCCGCATTGTAGAAAAAGTTCCATAATATAATGTGTTTGAAATTAAATTTGTAAGACCATTTTCCTGCATTGTAGAAAAAGTTGCGTAATATAATGCGTTTGAAATGAAATTCCTAAGACCATTTTCCTGCATTGTAGAAAAAGTTGCATAATATAATGTATTTGAAATGAAATTTGTAAGACCATTTTCCCACATTGTAGAAAAAGATCCATAATATAATGTGTTGTTTGAAATGAAATTTTTAAGACCATTTTCCCGCATTGTAGAAAAAGTTGCGTAATATAATGCGTTTGAAATTAAATTTGTAAGACCATTTTCCTGCATTGTAGAAAAAGCTGCATTCGTCGGTTGTTGTTTGAAATGAAAGCATAAATCTGTTGAACAACAAAGACAAGGACCAGTGTCACACACGGAGACAAGATGACAGGTCCCAGAATGAGAAAATCAAGAGAGAATGAAACAAACCGATGAATTTGGGTCAGCACTATTTACAGATCATTACTTCTGACGCAAGAAATCCGGAATCTGGTTAATGGTCGACTATTTCCAGAGCTTTGCTAATAACTGACCTGCATACTGGGAGGGAACAACGACTCGTAGGAGTAATAACACGCCGAGAGAGAGAGAGAGAGAGAGAGAGAGAGAGAGAGAGAGAGAGAGAGAGAGAGAGAGAGAGAGAATACATATATATATATATATATATATATATATATATATATATATATATATATATATATATATATATATATATACTTAATGTATGTATGGATATATATATATGAAAATATTTACATACATAAAATAAACATTTATACATACATACATATATATGTGTGTATATATATATATATATATATATATATATATATATATATATATACATATATATATATGTTATGTGTGTATATAAATACTGCATATATATATATATATATATATATATATATATATATATATATATGTGTGTGTGTGTGTGTGAGTGTGTGTATGTGTAAGCACCTTTATAACAAGATCAGTGTAAACGCAGTAGCCAAACGCGCAATCAACTATTTTCTCTCGGTTACTCGATCGTTTTTCTGAACGCAAGTAATAAGCAAAAAAAAAAAAAATAAGTAAAACAACATATATGAAATGTCATGTAAGAGGTTCTGTTTAAGAACTAATTATATTTCTAAATGTCAAATTACCTGGTTCAAACAAAACTACTTTCCTTTGAAATTGAACAAAATCTAAATATAACCAAAAAAGGAAAGGGTAAAATTCACAGACAATAAAAAAAATAAATAAATAAACAAATAAATGGGAGCCAAGTAAATGAATAAGCATAGCAAAACTGGAATTACATTATGAAACTCCACTGATAATTACAACAATAGATTAACCACTATATCCACAAGAAAATAAGCAACTAATTGTAACAATGCTGAAGATTAACCAGTAATAACCAAAACAAATAAGGTACTTATTACAACAATACATTAAACAGTAATAAACACAAGAAAAAAGCATCTAATCAAACCAATATATTAACCATTAATGATCACAAAAAAAAAAATAAGAAACTAATCACAACGATAATTTAACTAGTAATAACACCAAGAAAATAAGCAACTAATTATAAAGATATATTAAACAGTAATAAACTCGAGTAAGAAGAAACTAATTAATCCAATAGATTAACCACCATTAACCACAAGAAAACAACCAACTAATTACAACAATAATTTTACCAGTAAAAACCAAAAGAAAATAAGTAAAAAAAACTTTGTTTAATCAATCAAAACTGTGGTCTCATTTGGAAAACTGTGGGTTGATAAATTCCTAAAACTTAATTGGGTAAAGACAATCATATATACTGTACATACATACATACATACATACATAAACTTACTTACATACATACATACATAAATACATACATAAATACATACATACATACATATAAATTTTGGAGTAACTACGAGATTAACTGCAAATTTCACTTGGCATATTCAGTGACGTGTTTTCATCATCTTTATTTTTGCCCAAATTTCAATTAATTTCTCTCTTTACCACATTCAATCAAAATTCATATTCTTCGTTAGCCCTCTTAATATAATTCAAATAATACAATTATTAGCAATGGTGAATGCTTTCATTCCTTTACAAAATATAATAAATTTATTCATACAGGAGGAAAAGAGCAAAAATAAACACAACGGTAGAATTCGGGTTCCATTATCCATAATTTTAAGTGATTAATAAAACGCGTAATAATAGACAACTTGCATTACACTTGCTGCCTTCCAATTAATTAAAATTTATGTCAATCACCACATAGCTGAAAATGTCACACGCAGAAAAAAAATGACAGTGAAAATGCCATTGTAATCGTGGAAACATGTTCCCTGGATATTTCATTTGCAAAAGCAAACAGTTACAACGAGGGAAGTGTAATGTTTACCTAACCTCATCTGTGGATTTATTTAAAGGTTTAAAGGTCGCTCATGAAGGGCAGAGGCAAGTGACATTGCCCTAGCAATCAGGACAATGCCCTAGAGACTGACCATATATTATATGATCAGCGCCCAAGCCTCCTCTCCACCCAAGCTAGGACCAGGAAAGGCCAGGCAGTGGCTGCTGATGACTCAACAGATAGACCTATATGCTCCTCCAAACACCCCAACCTTAGCTCACAAGGATGGTAAGGTTGCACGCACTAATGGCACTAACGAGTCTGAGCGGGACTCGAACCCCCGACTGGCAAACACCAGGCAGAGACGTTACCAATCAGGCCACAGCAACCCCTGATACGTTTCATCATATATAATTAATGTATCTTTTCAGTTGAAAAAAAAAAGGAAGTAAAAACAAAAAACTCCCAGAACACCTACGGGTTTCCACTGAGCTTACCTATTCATGGTGAGAGCACAATTTAGTTCATTAACAGGAATCGATCCCATGTTATTGTTCAGCAAAGTATGGTCTTGACAGAAACATTTACGCTTAATTAAATTAACATACAGAGACAGTTACATGCCACGATTTCTGGTCCTCTCTTTAGGTGGACCCACCTTTTTCAATGGCCAGAAATACGAAAATAATTAACATTTCCCGGATGCTCTTCTTATGCTATTGCAGTCACCTGTTGTTGTTGTTTTTTTTTTTTTTGTTTTTTTTTTGCAGGTTTATTAGTTTTAACTTGAGCCCTTTTTCGGGGGGGGGGGGGGGTCTACGAAGTAGTCAAGTGGAAGGATAGCGTCAGGAAGAACCCAATATATCTGTCTGTTTTAGAAAGGAAGATTATAAGAATCGGGAAAATAAAAACAAGAAGTCTCTCCAAAGGTTAATTCAATGACAAATTATTCTAAAAATCTGTATGTCTCATAACCATCATTTCCTAAGTAAGAAAGTTAAGAGTATGGTTACGCTCCGCAATCAATTATCAATCATTTAATGAAATTCATAAACATTACAATATTTCAGAGAAATGCAGTACTAATAAATCAACCACAACGAAAATGACTTTTTCAATCAGCTTTAAATCAAAGGGGCAATGGAATCTTCTTAAATAATCAGTATTACCATCATCAATCTGCATAAAAAGATACAATGCCAACTAAATCGTATTTTGAGTGAATGGCTACTTCATGAATGGAAACTTTTAGTCTCGTATTCTATAATAATATACGATAAAATGAACAGATATTTACGCCTGGTCTCACGTTCATAGTCTCTAACCAGAGACCTTTGGACCCATGTGTACAATTACTTTCCATATAAACTTGTGACTTGGAGATCAGATTACTTCCGGCCATCAAAATTGCTAAAAACGAGTTAAGTAAGGCAGATGGACATTCAAGTATGGCTGGTTGACAATTAAGTAAAACTGATAGACAAGGCTTTACATTGCCCACATATTAACTTTTAACGCAAGTTAATAAGAGAACTTAATGAACATCGTAGTCGTCCTGAAAAAAAAATGCTACATCTAACAAACTTCTGACTAAATAAACATATTATTATTATTATTATTATTATTATTATTATTATTACTAGCCAAGCTACAACCCCAGTTGGAAAAGCAAGATGCTATAAGCCCAAGGGCTCCAATAGGGAAAAAATACCCCAGTGAGGAAAGGAAAAAAGGAAATAAATAAATGATGAGAATAAGTTAATAATAAATCATTCTAAAACAGTAACAACGTCAAAACAGATATGTCCTATATAAACTATTAACAACGTCAAAAACAGATATGTCATATATAAACTATAAAAAGACTCATGTCAGCCTGGTCAACATAAAAACATTTGCTCCAAGTTGGAACTTTTCAAGTTCTACCGATTCAACTCCCCGATATGGAAGATCATTCCACAAAGTTCTTAGCCCTTAGCCCTTCTCTTCTTTTCCTTTCCTTTTAAATACCCTAAAACATTTCACAGCCATTCATATCTCTATCGGAAACAGTTGAAAGGACTGGCTCATAAAATCTTGGCGGAACAGTATTCCTTCAAATACATACAATTGAGGTTATTTGGTAAATATGTAAATATTACGCTAAAGAGACAAGCAATGCCATAGCAAGCCACTTCCATTCACTCAAGGAATGTTGCAAAAATTTAATAAAAGAGGTAGCTTTTGTTAACCTAAAATGTTTAACAGGTTAAAATGTTCATCAGGAAAACACATCCTCATAAGTTTAACTGTTTAATCAAATAGAAAAAAAGATGCTAACCCTTCTCATACAAAAATTATATCCAAAATAATAAATCTGGATAACATACATTGAACTCCCTCTAAGAAAAAGTCTTGCAATGACAAAATGTCCTGTTAAAATTACCTATCAACGGGACACTAAACTTTACTTTACAAAAAAACCTTTTGCAAACTTCCTCTTTGGAGAAAAACAAATGAAAAACGAATAGGCAGATGGAACACAGGACAATAAGGCGAACACAAAATGTGACCAACTTCTGACATCGCAAAAACAAAGGAAATATAAAAAAAGGGACGTTGGTCACCCAGAAAAGACAAACAACACACATTTCAAATAGGAACAGTCACAGAGAGAGAGAGAGAGAGAGAGAGAGAGAGAGAGAGAGAGAGAGAGAGAGAGAGAGAGAGAGAGAGAGAGATGTTTGTTTCAAAACTATTAAGGGCTTTGTGCACGGGTGACAAGTGAGAGAAATGTGGAATCCTTTAGGAAGGAAAAAGTTTCAACCAACTATTTCTATCATATGAAATTCACGGAACATATGACAAACGTTTTGTTATTAATTCTGAAGAAAATTAATTGGTTCATTGAATAATTCACTATCCTCATCACAACAACAATAATAATAATAATAATAATTATAATAATAATAATCTCTCTCTCTCTCTCTCTCTCTCTCTCTCTCTCTCTCTCTCTCTCTCTCTCTCTCTCTCTCTCTCTCTCTCGAGAAACCTAAAATACAGAATCTTAGACAAAACAATGAAATATAACCTATATAATTCAAAATTACAATGTACATAAGAAGACTGTAAACATACTGTACATTTGCAACAAATTTCAGTAATGTGCAAAGAAAATATTACGAAAACCTTCCTGAAACTTGAAAAGCTTTTGCTTAAAATAAACTAACATCAAACATTGAAAGCCTGTAATTATGACATCACTAACACTAAAGCCACAGTGCCTGAAGTCAAATGAAAAGAAATTATGTAGTTTAGAAATCTGAGCTTCATAAAACATTATCGCATTACTCGTTATAATAACTATTTCTTTTTGCCAAATCGTTTAAAATCTCTTCTCACTGTATCTCCTCTTACACAACCTATTTTCCTACTAAGGTCAAATATTTTTATGCCTTGTCTTGTTTCCTTCTGTTCTGGCCTAGCTAAGGGTAATAAGCTGACCGTCCCATTGGTCATTTCTATTTTGAAATATGTTTACCTTAAAGTTGAAACTTCAAGGTAGGTTGGTAGCATCGCGGGCTTCTGTTTCAGAGGTCCCGAGTTCGCGTCCCCGCCAGGACACAAATACTGTGAGACCTTCTACCGGGAGGGAGGAGGGGGGGGGGGGGTTTACTCCCCAGGGTGGCACCTGTGGGGGGGGGAGGTTAGGGGGCTAGTGATAGTCCCTGATGGCTTATGGTCGCCCGAAGAGAATGATGTAGATCGTCTCAGTGGAGACCTAAAACCCGCAACTTTAATTTTTAACTTCCATAAAAGATACGTATAAGGTTTTGGCCTCAAATTCAATTGACTTCAGAAAACTGACGATTCTGCATTACTCGGCTTTTGAGTTTCGGCTTCGATTCTTTTCTCTATTTTATTCACAGGGGAACTTGGGATTACCAACACGCATCTCCCCCCCCCCACTACCTTTCCTCAACATTAACTTGCCGCTACGTTACAACAACACTTACTAATCTCAACTACAATAGTTGCTACAGCTGCTGATGCAGAGATGCTACTAAACTATGTCAACTAAACATCTGTATAGTTATTTATATCTTCCTCCCTTTATTATTATTATTATTATTATTATTATTATTACTAGCCAAGCTACAACCCTAGTTGGAAAGGTAAGATGCTATAAGCCCAAGGGCTCCAATAGGGAAAAATAGCCCAGTGAGGAAAGGAAATAATAAAATAAATAAATGATGAGAATAAATTAATAGTAAATCATTCTAAAAACAGTGACAACGTCAAAACAGATATGTCCTATATAAACTATTAACAACGTCAAAAATAGATGTCATATATAAACTATAAAAAGACTCATGTCAGCCTAGTCAACATAAAAACATTATTAAGATGTTTCTAGTGATTATATGCATCTGTGTTAACCCTACGCTCTAACCTTCTCGTTTTCACCCAGGCGTAGCTGAGGTGGTATGAATAGTGACTTGGGACGAGTTGGGGGACACCGCGAAGGGCTATGCATGAGCTTGGCATGGGACTTGGGACGAGTTGGGGGACACCGAGAAGGGCTATGCATGAGCTTGGCATGGGACTTGGGACGAGTTGGGGGACACCGAGAAGGGCTATGCATGAGCTTGGCATGGGACTTGGGACGAGTTGGGGGACACCGAGAAGGGCTATGCATGAGCTTGGCATGGGACTTGGGACGAGTTGGGGGACACCGAGAAGGGCTATGCATGAGCTTGGCATGGGACTCGGACGAGATGGGAGACACCGAGAAGGGCTATACAGGAGGTTGGCATGTGACTTGGGACGAGTTGGGGGACACCGAGAAGGGCTATGCATGAGCTTGGCATGGGACTTGGGACGAGTTGGGGGACACCGAGAAGGGCTATGCATGAGCTTGGCATGGGACTTGGGACGAGTTGGGGGACACCGAGAAGGGCTATGCATGAGCTTGGCATGGGACTTGGGACGAGTTGGGGGACACCGAGAAGGGCTATGCATGAGCTTGGCATGGGACTCGGACGAGATGGGAGACACCGAGAAGGGCTATACAGGAGGTTGGCATGTGACTTGGGACGAGTTGGGAGACACCGAGAAGGGCTATGCATGAGCTTGGCATGGGACTTGGGACGAGTTGGGGGACACCGAGAAGGGCTATGCATGAGCTTGGCATGGGACTCGGACGAGATGGGAGACACCGAGAAGGGCTATACAGGAGGTTGGCATGTGACTTGGGACGAGTTGGGGGACACCGAGAAGGGCTATGCATGAGCTTGGCATGGGACTCGGACGAGATGGGAGACACCGAGAAGGGCTATACAGGAGGTTGGCATGTGACTCGGACGAGATGGGAGACACCGAGAAGGGCTATACAGGAGGTTGGCATGTGACTTGGGACGAGTTGGGGGACACCGAGAAGGGCTATGCATGAGCTTGGCATGGGACTCGGACGAGATGGGAGACACCGAGAAGGGCTATACAGGAGGTTGGCATGTGACTCGGACGAGATGGGAGACACCGAGAAGGGCTATACAGGAGGTTGGCATGTGACTTGGGACGAGTTGGGGGACACCGAGAAGGGCTATGCATGAGCTTGGCATGGGACTCGGACGAGATGGGAGACACCGAGAAGGGCTATACAGGAGGTTGGCATGTGACTCGGACGAGATGGGAGACACCGAGAAGGGCTATACAGGAGGTTGGCATGTGACTTGGGACGAGTTGGGGGACACCGAGAAGGGCTATGCATGAGCTTGGCATGGGACTCGGACGAGATGGGAGACACCGAGAAGGGCTATACAGGAGGTTGGCATGTGACTCGGACGAGATGGGAGACACCGAGAAGGGCTATACAGGAGGTTGGCATGTGACTTGGGACGAGTTGGGAGACACCGAGAAGGGCTATATTTGAGGTTGGTATGCCGGTGAGGAAGAATGGCGTATATGTTAAATTGTTGGTGCTGCTTCTGATAGGCTTGCGTTGCTCTTAACGGGAAAAGGTGAGAGAGAGAGAGAGAGAGAGAGAGAGAGAGAGAGAGAGAGAGAGAGAGAGAGAGAGAGAGAGAGAGAGAGAGAGAATCGTAAAATGTAAAATCGCCCAAAAATATCCCAAAATTAAGATGCGCGCATATATCTATTTTTATGGAGAGAGAAAAAAAAGTTATGATAAAATGTATATCTAATAAAAAAAATATAGTAAACAAGAATACCTCGTATAAATAACAGTATTTGAAATCCATATACATGTATGCTCTTATTTACAATTCCAAACGAAAAATGCCACATACAAGTCCTGTGATATATTTTTCCCCTATTATTTTTTTCTTTTTTTTTTTTTTTTTTACTTTGGTCTGGTGAAAACATGGACAAGCCATTATCAGCCGCTTCACTCTTTTTGGAAAGGCGAAAACTGCTAAAATAAACAATAAAAATTACACCCTTAATACATAACTATTACGAGAATCAAATCCTTATGATTAGCCGTCAAATGAAACCGCATGATTTTATCAATTTCATTGCTAGTATTTTTATCTTCATTAAAAACAATAAAAACAATAAGTGACCTAAAATGAATGAAATGTTAAATTAAAAAGGTTTCAAGAATATCTAAAGCTTTAATAACAGTATTCAGTTTAATTTACGTCACCCATAGAACTATCCACTTAAATGAATTATCCCTGAAATTGAACGGCGACCGCATCCTGACTTTGCAAGTACCCCTTTACAAAAATCCTCCTAAAAATTAAATGATAATTAAACTCAAAAAGTCATGGATGAAATTCTATTTCAAGTAACCATTCAAATCTATCCAAAGAAAATGTGATTCGTACTAAGTCTTATGGTGAGTTCCTCACATCATGGGGACAAGTTCTTAATAAAAAACAAATTCTGAGGTAATACAACATTAAAATTGCACAGAAAGGCTGCTGAATTACTGATAAAATTTACATGGGGTTTAGAAGTATTATTATTATTATTATTAAATGCTAAGCTACAACCATAGTTGGAAAAGGATGCTATAAGCCCAGGGGCCCCAATAGGGAAAATAGCCCAGTGAGAAAAGGAAATAAAGAAAAATAAAATATTTCAAGTATAATAACAACATTAAAATAAATATTTCCTATAAAAACTAAAAAAAAACTTTAACAAAACAAGAGGAAGAGAAACTAGATAGAAGTGTGCCCGAGTGTACCCTCAAGCAAGAGAAATCTAACCCAAGACAGTGGGAGGCCATGGTACAGAGGTTATGGCACTACCCAAGACTAGAGATTAATGGTTTGATTTTGGAGGGTCCTCCTAGAAGAGCTGCTTACCATAGCTAAAGAGTCTCTTCTACCCTTACCAAGAGGAAAGTAGCCACTGAATAATTACAGTGCAGTCGTTAACCCCTTAGGTGAAGAAGAATTGTTTGGCAATCTCAGTGTTGTCAGGTGTATGAGGACAGAGGAGAATCTGTAATGAATAGGCCAGACTATTCGGTGTCTGTGTAGGAAAAGGGAAAGAACCGTAACCAGAGAGAAGGGTCCTGTATAGTACTGTCTGCCCAGTCAAAGGACCCCATAACTCTCTAGTGGTAGTATCTCAAAGGGCGGTTGGTGTCCAGGCCAACCTACTACCTATAAAGTATGGAAAGAGTAGACGACATAGCAGCAGGAGTACAAGAAATAAGAGCCATTACTAGTACAAATGGATAGCACTCTACTATTACCCTTTTAAACTATTCTTAACATCGATTAAAGACACAATTTCCATGAAAAAAGTCAACCAAAGAAAAATATTGACTGAAATGAAAATCTCACGGCCGGAGAAAAATGTTAAACGTTAGCCACTGAGGGATCGCATTGCTAAATTCAACGTGTTATAAAAATTAAACCATACATTTTCACCTTGGGTTTAATCTCTAAAACTATGTGTTCTTGAATTTACCATTCCTGATATTTCCGTGCCTTTAAATCCTTCAGCTTTACGCTGAATAACTAATACAGACGAGATAGAGGAGGTCAAATATTCAAATCCTCTTGTTCCACAAGTCATAAAAGCATGCAAACCATGACCTTTTGAAAGCCACCTACGCTTCAGGCTTCCAGCCGCGTCATTGGAATTGCATGTCCTTTTTTCCCTAAGGGGTTGTGTTATTATTATTACTATCCAAGCTACAACCCTAGTTGGAAAAGCAAGATGCTATAAGCACAGGGGCTCCAACAGAGAAAAATAGCTCAGTGAGGAAAGGAAATAGGGAAATAAATAAATGAAGAGAACAAATCAACAATAAATCATTCTAAAATAAGTAACAACGTCAAAACAGACATGTCATATATAAACTATTAACAACATCAAAAACAAATATGTCATAAATAAACTATAAAAAGACTCATGTCCGCCTGGTCAACAAAAAAGCATTTGCTCCAACTTTGAACTTTTGAAGTTCTACTGATTCAACTACCCGATTAGGAAGATCATTCCACAACTTGGTCACAGCTGGAATAAGACTTCTAGAGTACTGCGTAGTATTGAGCCTCGTGATGGAGAAGGCCTGGCTATTAGAATTAACTGCCTGCCTATTGGAAAACGTTCATGCATGGCAATCTGTTGGACGGGAGTTCGAGAACCACTCGAATTAGTCTCTACAACCTGACCATTCTTGTGAGCTAAGGATGTCAGGTTTGGGAGACCCCATAGGTCTACCTAGCGAGTCATCAGTAGCCATTGTCTGGCGCTCCCTGGTCCTAGCTTGGGTGACGAGGCGGCTTGGGCTCTGTTCATATGAATAGATGACCAGTCTCTAGGGCATTAACTTGCTAGAGCATTGTCCCTGTCCCTTACCTTTGACATTCATGAACGACCTTTAAACCTTTCAGTGGGAGTTATCAGAGCAAAATTTTCTCCTTTAAGTGAGGTTATCACTGCCAAGTTCTCTCCTTTAAGTGGGGTTATCACAACAAAATTCTCTCCTTTAAGTGGGGTTATCACAGCATAATTCTCTCCTTTAATTGGGGTTATCACAGCACAATTCTCTACTCTAAGTGGGGTTGTCACTGCCAAATTCTCCCCTTTAAGTGGGGTTATCACAGCAAAATTCTCTCCTTTAAGTGGGGTTATCACTGCAAAATTCTCTCTTTTAAGTGGGGTTATCACAGCATAATTCTCTCCTTTAATTGGGATTATCACAGCAAAATTCTCTCTTTTAAGTGGGGTTATCACAGCAAAATTCTCCCCTATAAGCGGGGTTATCACAGCAAAATTTTCCCCTTTAAGTGGGGTTATCACAGCAAAATTTTCTCTTTTAAGTGGGGTTATCACAGCATAATTCTCTCCTTTAAGTGGGGTTATCACTGCCAAATTCTCTCCTTTGAGTGGGGTTATCACAGCAAAATTTTCTCCTTTGAGTGGGGTTATCACAGCAAAATTCTCTCTTTTAAGTGGGGTTATCACAGAAAAATTCTCTCCTTTGAGTGGGGTTATCACAGCAAAATTTTCTCCTTTAAGTGGGGTTATCACAGCAAAATTCTCCCCTTTAAGCGGGGTTATCACAGCAAAATTTTCCCCTTTAAGTGGGGTTATCACAGCAAAATTCTCTCTTTTAAGTGGGGTTATCACAGCATAATTCTCTCCTTTAAGTGGGGTTATCACTGCCAAATTCTCTACTTTGAGTGGGGTTATCACAGCAAAATTTTCTCCTTTAAGTGGGGTTATCACAGCAAAATTCTCTCTTTTAAGTGGGGTTATCACAGAAAAATTCTCTCCTTTGAGTGGGGTTATCACAGCAAAATTTTCTCCTTTAAGTGGGGTTATCACAGCAAAATTCTCGCTTCTAAGTGGGGTTATCACAGCAAAGTTTTCTCCTTTGAGTGGGGTTATCACAGTTAAATTCTCTATCTTTTCGCAAATGCCCTTATTCCAACTTAATGGTAAAAAATAAACTATAAAACCATCAACGTCGAAATCGTCTCTACAACAAAAATACTTACATAAAGGTGCAATTAGATTGGAGAGTTTTTTCCGAGAGTTGCTCTCAGACAGCTGCTCTATGGAATGTAAACAGGCTGTAGAGGAATCTCCGAGATTTTCTCTCTACTCTCGCGAGTGTTTCTCTTCTCTTGCGCAAGCTACAGTCTAAACACTCTAGACAGCACGCTCGTAGAGCTAGGTTGTTGCTCTCCGCTCTATCCAGTGAATATTCAGATCTCTGAAAGTTTTCGTTACTCTCGCGAGAGAACATGTGCCAAAAAGTGGAATAAAGACCAAACAATTGCATTAATTCAGCAATACGAGAAATTTCCTGAACTGTGGAATGTGACTTTGCCTGGGTACAGAAACAAAGAGCTGAAAATTAGTAAAATTAAAGAAATAGCTGAGAACATGGGAATTAGCAAAAAAGAAATTACAAGGAAATGGCACAATCTTTGGAGTCTAATGTGTACTGAAGCTAGAAAATTAAAGAAGATAAAAAATGGGAGTAGAGCTGAAGAAATAATTAGTGTGAAAAAAAATAAAAAAACAATAAAAAAAAACACTACCCACAAACACACACACACTTCAATACCCATTATTTTTAACGAGCACGTGCACTGGATTATTTGTTATTATTATTTGAAAAAAAAATAAATTTTATTAAATATATTTTATTCAAATAAATGCTTAAAATTTACATATTTAATTTAAATATTTGAATTTAATGTGAACGTGCAGTAGATTATTTGTGTTATTATTATTAAAAATAAAAATATTAAATATATTTTATTTAAATAAATGATTAAAATTTAAATATTTAGTTTAAATATTTGGATTTAACGGGCACGTGCACTAGTTACTTTGTATTTATATGTTATGCTTTCTTATCCTGACCTACCCTCCCTCACTTACTGCTCACTCCAGCATTTTTTTGTGTTTACACAGTGTTATATAAAACTCTTTATTTCTTCAGGAACTGCTTAGCTCTGAATTGATCTGGAAACGGGAATCAACCAGAGCAAACTGGAAGTATTAATTTGGAAACAGGAACCCCCAAACATACGAAGTTCTTATAGCTCGATGTATCTTCCTCAAACAATTCTCTTAATAATTTTGCATGTGCTCCATCTTCTCCCCTTCTGCTTATCCATTTTCGGACCCACATACTTCTTTTCCTTTTCTTTTTCACTTCGTTCATAATTATTAATGCAGCAGCAACATCGCACTTTTGAGACATGTTCTCTCAACCCTCGCTAGTTGTCGTCTGGCACTGGCTCCAGTATAAATAGATGCGCGAGAAATCTTACCCGACTCTCAGACACTTTCTCTCGCGACACTCACTCACAGCTCTCGGAGAGAAAAACTTACTGGTAGTATAAACACGCTGTAGAGAAAGTTGCGCGAGAGTAGCCGTCTCTCGGGAGAGTTTACTCTCCAATCTAATCGCACCTTAACAGTTCTCTTGAGTTGAAGCGTCTAACCGTGTCCTTCTTTGGAATAATGAGTAAACGTTATTTGTTGAAGCTTATAAATTTCGACTGTTTTTCTAATTACATAGTTATCGGCAATGAACTTCACATCCAATATCTATAAATTTACATTACGAAAAAAAAAGACTTACAACTTTCAATCACATTCTACGGAATACTTTTTGACTGAAATAACGGGCAATCGATCTCAATGCGAAATATAAATCTATTCCTATTGTACATGAAAATGGGATTGTGTGTTGATTTCAATAATAATAATAATAATAATAATAATAATAATAATAATAATAATAATAATAATAATAGTAGTAGTAGTAGAAGTAGAAGTAGTAGATTTCAGACCTTCACCAATGAATATAGTCAACATTTAACTAAAGTCAACGAACATCGCCTCTCACTTTTCATATACTAACTGTACAGTAGATGGTTGAAAAGTGCAATGTTGATCCAGAATCGTGATCTTGACCTGTATCACCTCCAAAATTTCACGGATTCTTTAGATGCATAATATCTATGCTTTGTGAAAGTTTGGTGAAAATTCAGAGTCGTTTTGTTTTGACGTAATCTTTCAAATTGTGAAAACTGGAAATCCGGATCTATAATCCAGATCCAGTACCGGATCACCTAAAAGTTAATGGAGTCATCCATGGCCTAAGATCTATCTGTGGTGAAAATTTCGTCAAAATCCATTGAGTAGTTTTGATGTAATCCTGTCCACAGACACAAAGACAAATAAATAAATAATCCTGTCCACAGACACACAGACAAATGAATAAATAAACCAAGATTTTATAACCCCCTTTGCGGAGATAATTATAATAACAATCTCCTCTATATAATGAAGAGGAAGTGACTGGCTCTCTCTCTCTCTCTCTCTCTCTCTCTCTCTCTCTCTCTCTCTCTCTCTCTCTCTCTCTCTCTCTCTCTCTCTCTCTCTCTATATATATATATATATATATATATATACACAGTATATATATATATATATATATATATATATATATATATATATATATATATATATATATATACACTGTGTATATATATATATATATACCGTGTATATATATATATATATATATATATATATATATATATATATATATACCGTGTATATATATATATATATATATATATATATATATATATATATATATAAATATATAAATATATATATATATATATATATATATATATATATACCGTGTATATATATATATATATATATAAATATATATATATATAAATATATATATAAATATATATATATATATATATATATATATATATAATATATATAAATATATATATACAGTATATATGTATATATAATAAATATATATTATCTATATATATTATATATGTGCATATATATAATAAATATATATCATCTATATCTATCTCTCTCTCTCTCTCTCTCTCTCTCTCTCTCTCTCTCTATATATATATATATATATATATATATATATATATATATATATATATATATATTATACAAATATATTAATATATATAATATACATATATATATACATATATACATATATATATATATATATATACAGTATATATTTCAGTTACAATCAGCGACTTTACCAGACGTATTACTACTCGGTCTTTCCCAATCCCTCTAGAAGGGGGAGACGGAGTAGTTAGAATAGGTGGAAGGGGCGGAAATGGTTGAATCTGTGAATCTATCTAAATATTCAGCCGTCATTTCTGACGGGTGGCGTACAAAGGTAATAATAATAAACGTCAAAAATCTATGAATTCTAGTGACCAAACTTCAGAATGTTTTTAACGTTTTTAAAATATCTTATTTGAATTTTTTATTACGTCTTATATTGTTTATTTATTTCCTTATTTCCTTTCCTCACTGGGTTATTTTTCCCTGTTGGAGCCCTTGGGCTTATAGCGTCTTGCTTTTCCAACTAGGGTTGTTGCTTCGCTAATAATAATAATAATAAAATTTCCCTTCCTCACTAGGCTATTTTTCCCTGTTGGAGCCCTTAGGCTTATAGCATCTTGCTTTTCCAACTAGGGTTGTAGCTTCGCTAATAATAATAATAATAATAATAATAATAATAATAATAATAATAATAATAATAAAATTTCCTTTCCTCATTGGGCTCTTTTACCCTGTTGGAGCCCTTGGGCTTAAAGCGTCATTGCTTTTCCAACTAGGGTTATAACTTAGCTCGTAGTAATAATAATAATAATAATAATAATAATAATAATAATAATAATAATAATAAAATTTCCTTTCCTCACTGGGCTATTTTTACCCTGTTGGAGCCCTTGGGCTTAAAACGTCATTGCTTTTCCAACTAGGTTGTAACTTAGCTCGTAGTAATAACAATAATAATAATAATAAAATTTCCTTTCCTCATTGGGCTCTTTTACCCTGTTGAGCCCTTGGGCTTAAAGCGTCATTGCTTTTCCAACTAGGGTTATAACTTAGCTCGTAGTAATAATAATAATAATAATAATAATAATAATAATAATAATAATAATAAAATTTCCTTTCCTCACTGGGCTATTTTACCCTGTTGGAGCCCTTGGGCTTAAAACGTCATTGCTTTTCCAACTAGGGTTGTAACTTAGCTCGTAGTAATAATAATAATAATAATAATAATAATAATAATAATAAAATCTCCTTTCCTCACTGGGCTATTTTACCCCTGTTGGAGCCCTTGGGCTTAAAACGTCATTGCTTTTTCCAACTAGGGTTGTAACTTAGCTCGTAGTAATAATAATAATAATAATAATAATAATAATAATAATAATAATAATAATAATAACTACTTCCAAGAATCATTGCTTTTCCAACTAAGGTTGTAACTTGGCGAATAATAATAATAATAATAATAATAATAATAATAATAATAATAATAATAACCCTTCCAAGTATCTTTATCCTCGACAGCTCCTCAAATCAAAGTCGCATTTATAACCCTTGAAAAACACGATCTAGTGATTTCTCTAGATTTATTCCGTTCCCTTTGAGGGTTGGAAGCAAAAGCGTCTTTTGCTTTCGTAAGAAGCCATGAACTTGAGCCAGAAGTTTGGTCTCATATTTCACTTATATTCCTTCGTGTTATGTTCTTCTTGAATATGTTTACTGGCACGATTTCTCAGAGGTCAAGTTTCTGAAACGGCATGGTTCTATTTTATGTACACTAAAAATAGGATCAATCAATGCATAGAGGAATTCATATGTATATATATATATATATACACACATCAAGTATGTATATATATATATATATATATACACACATCAAGTATGTGTGTATATATATATATATATATACTGTATATATAATCATATATTGAATATATTATACATATACAGTATACATACATTATATATATAAATATATATACATATATATACATTATATATATTTATTTATATATATATATATATATATATACATATATATATAATATCTGTACATATAATCATATATTGAATATATTATACACATATATACATATATTACAAAATAATTAACAAAGAGAATATAACAGGAAAAACCGACCAAGATAAATAAAAAAGTAATATCAACAAAATAAGTAAAATTCAAACTATGAAAAGATTACGTGGCAAGCAATTCAATAAATAAAATCAATTGCATCAGGATTGCAATTCTGAGGGTCAATCATCAATCTGTTCCAGGATATTGTGGTATAGAGCCTGGGGTAAGGATACTAATCCTATAAGAAAATATCTGCAGATAAATCATTAAGTGACAAATGGCATTGACAAACAAGACCTGAATGTAATGAATTGCACACTGAGTTAACTGAACGATGAAGCCGTTATATTTATACCAAATGCAGATCAGCAAAAATTTCAATAGACGTCTAGTTTTTGCCAAGCGAACCTATACTCAAAACATTGTCAAAACAAAATAGTAATATTTACTCAACATAGGCAGGTTCCCAATACAGCTTGGATTACTTTCTAAGTATATCCGTTTTATTACAGTTTAAGAAGAGATAAACCAGATATCTTTCTCAAAAGTGATTTGCAATTAAGTGACATCTATCATTTTAAAACTCTTAAATGTTTAAAGAAAAATCAACGAAAAGTTCTGAATCGGGAAAATACAAAAATGCAAAGTCGTATAGACGAACTCATGATCATTCCTCTACCATATGTTTATACCTAAATCCCAATTATTTGTATTTTTCCCAAATCTGAGGAAAATCTCTCAAATTATATATCATGTCCCAACTGCAAAAATATCAGCATTCATTATGCTGTATAAGCAACAAGCTATTGTTCAAGTCAAAACAACGTAACATGCATATATAACATAGGAGGTAAAGGGTAATGTACTGTACCCAAATACAGCAATTCTCTGTGACCTAATAGTTAAAAGTTCAATATTAATGCCAATAAATTATCCAATTACCCTAATAAAATAGTTAAAAGTTCAATATTAATGCCAATAAATTATCCAATTACCCTAATAAAATAGTTAAAAGTTCAATATTAATGCCAATAAATTATCCAGTTACCCTAATAAAAATAGTTAAAAGTTCAATATTAATGCCAATAAATTATCCAGTTACCTTAATAAAATAGTTAAAAGTTCAATATCAATGCCAATAAATTATCCAGTTACCCTAATAAAATAGTTAAAAGGTCAATATTAATGCCAATAAATTATCCAGTTACCCTAATAAAATAGTTCAAAGTTCAATATTAATGCCAATAAATTATCCAGTTACCCTAATAAAACAGTTAAAAGTTCAATATTAATGCCAATAAATTATCCAGTTACCCTAATAAAATAGTTAAAAGTTCAATATTAATGCCAATAAATTATCCAGTTACCCTAATAAAATAGTTAAAAGTGGAATAATGATGGTTCTGCTTCCCCATTATATAGTGTGGCGGGAGGGGGGGGAAGAAGGGTCTGTTAACTGTTAACACTACACCTTTGATATACAGTCACTCATATAAGTTTATGGATGCCAGGGTGTTTGAGAGAGATTTATACTCCACACCTTTCTGGACGACAGGTGTCTGGGAGCGCGAGACCGGTCAAATATTCAACTATACAGTTGACCGTTTTCGCACTCCCAGACACCTGTCGTCCAGAAAGGGGTGACATGGAAATCTCTCTTAAACACCCGGACATCCAACAACTTATATGAGTGATTGTACCTGATTGTTTACCTAATTAGCGCTTTTACTCTTGCCTTCGCATATTCACTTTCAAATTTCAGGAAATTATGGTTTGATGTCTTTCCATAAAAATACGTCAATTGTAATTTTTAAGCCATTGAACGTTTTTCGAAGTAAAAAAAACGAAAAGTTGTATCTAAATAAAGATGTTCCCTTTCACCGTCGCTCTTTCATATACATACCTGAACGAGGTGAAATGTTTTGTGTCTTGCCATGATCAGCAGAGCAGTACTAGTCAGATCCACCCATAGTAGGTTGGTTTGCTGCGAGCGATCAGACTAAAGTCTCCCACCATCGGACAATCCGCAGTGGCCAGCATGGTGATGAAAATTGGCAAAACCCCAGACATGAATAAAGACATGTCAGAGGGCTTTGTCCTAATGTGGACTAGAAACTGCTGCATTTGTTGTTGGTGGTGATATATATATATATATATATATGTGTGTGTGTGTGTGTGTGTGTGTGTGCCTGTGTGTGTGTTTAAGGCAAAGGCAAAGGCAAATATTATTCTATCGACCCCTTACGGAGTATGAGAATTACAAGATTACACAAATATATATATATATATATATATATATATATATTACACAAAAACTACAAAAAGAAGAGACCAATACATTACAACAATATTTATGTACACATATATTTAGCAAGTACATAATTAAAGCATAAAAGGTATTCTGACAAAGGAAAGAATCTCTGTGTGTGTGTGTCTGTGTGTGTGTGTAATTGCAAACGTCATCGGAGTAAGTATCGAAACGGCATGAATATGAGTAGAGAAAAAAATACTAAATCAGCGAGACCACACCTTGTTATAGAGAACAGTGCCACTCTAAATAGAACCTAATCCGAGATCAACGCATACTACAAACTTAGAATATTTGCGGGCCGATTAAGACTCACAATTTAGCCTATCATGGACAAAAGATATCAGCCCTAAAGAACCGACCTTAAAGGGCATTCAGACTGGCGATGAAATTGTGACGCCTACAGTCCATTTCTTTTAGCGAGGCATATTTGCATACACTTGCAGCGGTGCCCTTTTAGCTCGGAAAAGTTTCCTGATCGCTGATTGGTTGGACAAGATAATTCTAACCAATCAGCGATCAGGAAACTTTTCCGAGCTAAAAGGACACCGTTGCGAGTCGGTGCAAATCTGCCTCGCTAAAAGAAATGGACTATAGTGAAAAATCATTCGTCTGTTTAAATGTTAATCTTATTTTCAATTTTGAAAAATCTTTTATTTTATATTTTTCAATACTTGTTAATTCATTTCGTAAATTCCAAATATTTCTTTCATCTTAAATACTGAATACATTAATAATAATAATAATAATAATAATAATAATAATAATAATA
>NC_090731.1:168073783-168078783 GCF_036898095.1 Palaemon carinicauda | reverse complement strand
TAATAGTAATAATAATAATAATAATAATAATAATAATAATAATAATAATAATGATAATAATAATGTTTTTAACACAATAACATACGAAGAAACATATCTATTTATAATGAAAATATACAAAATTCATATTGCAGGATTCATACAAGAATTAAGTGTATTTCTTTTTGTAATCCTTTTTTGTATGGTAAGCTTCAAAGCACTCAGGGTGCATTGCAGGTTGCCTGGTACAAGTTTTACAGTCCTAAAAAGTATTCAAAGATTTCCTCTTCATTTTCAAGAAACTTCCGGTGTCGGAGAGACATGATTAACTCAGCAAATGCGTTCGTTACTAATCAATTACAACTCGGCGAAACAAGAAGTCTGCCCTGTGTATGGTGATCTGAGTGTTGTTGTTGTTGGGGTATTAAAGCCAACACTTGTTGTTGGCACGGGCCTTTCCCTTGGTTGGCCCGTAGTGTATCTGAGTGTTAGGGTACCTGGGTTTATAGGGGTATGGTATAGGATTAGCGGCTTATAGCGACCGAAAGGATTGTCAACCCTGAATAACGCGAAACAAACAACAAATTTGGCTGGTTTCCTCACGTTTTTGCGCCGAATAACATGGCGATATCTGCTGTTCATTTAGCCAGTTATTCTAAGAAGAAAATTGACACATAAAACACGTTTTTTGTTCACAAAAATAACATTTCTTGAAAGATATAAGACCAAGTGTTATTCTGGGATCCTTACAAGAAGGAAACATTATTAGTTTGCCTCCTAAAGCAATTATAATACGTGCCGGCTGGGAGCCGGACTTCGGTCGGAACCTACCATTCGGGAAAGCCGGCTGGGAGCCGGGCTTCGAGCGCAAAGGGTTAAAGGTTAAAGGTGGCTGGTTTCAGTTCAGGTTCCATCAGAATAGATGCTCGCCAGAACGTCAGCCGGGCAAGCCCAACCCCCCACTGTGGTGCCCTAGCACAGCAGTAGCCTCTCCAGTAAACAGCTTAAACTCACGGTCCTGGGCGGGGATCGATCTCTTGCCATGCGAATGCGAGGCAAACACGTTACCACTGTACTAGCCAGGAGTAACAGCAGTAACAAGGACGACGAAGCATAAATACGTGTTTTCCAACGACAAGATTTCATTAAACCGAAAAGTGAAATACACACAAACAGTCATAACCTTCTCACTTATGATGCATTCAAATCATGAACGTTTGCGTGATAAAAGGCACTGGAGAGGGCGCATCAGGCAACCGACCCCTTAATGTAGGGATAACGGTGGTAAAGAAATAATTTTTTCTAAATATTGGTCAATGTCAATTTTATAATGGACACCGACATTAATTATAAATGTATGGCTTCATACAACCAAACAGTTTATTGCTGTTCCTTTCATCTACTGATATAATTTTTTGAAATCCGCTTAAATATAGTCCATTTCTTTTAGCGATGCATATTTGCACCGACTCGCGGCGGTGCCCTTTTAGCTCGGAAAAGTTTCCTGATCGCTGATTGGTTAGAATTATCTTGTCCAACCAATCAGAGATCCGGAAACTTTTCCGAGCTAAAAGGGCACCGCCGCGAGTCGGTGCAAATATGCATCGCTAAAAGAAATGGACTATAGGATATTTTTATCTTCCAATGATACAATACTATTTTCAGCCTGGGGAGGGGTGCAGCTAGGAGGATGCTGCTTTGGGGCAAGGGACGTTGTAACGCCTACAGCATAAAAAGTCATGTGCACGGACAGCACAAACCAACTACAGGGAATTGTCACATACACTGTACACTCGCTTCCAAAAACTATCGGTGCATGCTATGATCGAGAATTTCAAAATGATTCGCGAATGTTGATACGCGAAACATTATTACGCTTTAGAATACGCATACATGATGAAAAGGATCAATATATTATTGCATTATTGCAATAAGAAGAATGCGGGATATGGACAACAACAAAAACAACAACAACAACAATAATAATAATAATAATAATAATAATAATAATAATAATAATAATAATAATAACAATAATAATAATAATAATAATAATAATAATAATGATGATGATGATGATAACTCTGAAAAGGGTAAAGTTGACGACTAATCAGAGAACGAACATTTCCTTGACACTGATAAAGAACCGATATTGAGAGAATCTAAATACCGAATGCAGTAACAAGTGATAATTAAACCTGTTTATTCCCAATACACGATAAAATTACTCAGAATAAAATCCACTATCCGAAAGTGTATTAAAAAGTTCATCATTTACATCCTTTTATATTAAAAAATACGATCGCAATGATAATGACACAATTAGCACCCGAGGCATTCTAACAATTATTGCACTTAATGATGATATTGCTGATGTTATTGGAGGAATTGGTATACCAAGAGAGTCGAGGAACTTCATTTTTCATTACGAACTTTTCCCTGGACAAATCTCATGATCTGAATTTTGATGAGGTCAACTTACCACTCCATCACCAGTCATGCGAGGCTAAGGGAATACTATTATTATTATTATTATTATTATTATTATTATTATTATTATTATTATTACTAGCCAAGCTACAACCCTAGTTGGAAAAGCAAGATGCTACAAGCCCAAGGGCTCCAACAGGGAAAAATAGCCCAGTGAGGAAAGGAAATAAGGAAATAAATAAATGAGAATAAATTAACGATATATCATTCTAAAAATAGTAACAGCGTCAAAACAGACATGTCCTATATAAACTATTAACAACGTCAAAAACAGATATCTCCTATATAAACTATTAACAACGTCAAAAACAGATATGTCATATATAAACAATAAAAACTCATGTCAGCATTGTTTTCAGGGGGAGATTAATATTTCAAACTAGTGTACCCGAGCCGTCAAAAATGACGTCTAAATATTTAGATAGATATGCAAACACATGCACACAGACTCACGCAGACACAGACACACCCAGAGATTCAACCCTTCCCAACCCCTCCCTCTTGCTTAACTACAACCAGGCAGTTCGGTAATTTGTGGGAGAATGCGGTTTCCGAGTGTATCTGTCGGGTTATCCCCATTCTCCAGGTATGACCATTCCCCCAGAGCATGACAAGATATATATATATATATATATATATATATATATATATATATATATATATATATATATATATATAGCCAGACACTTGTTCTTCATCACATAGGGGAGGTGTAATAAAACTACAATTTTTTAAATAAAATAAATGCAGCTGGCTCATATATATCAGCTAGAATTCTCTCCTTTTCTGAAAAAAAAAACTTCCGTCAATTTTTATCAAGAATTTTGTATACTCAAGTTGTGTGAAACAAAATATTTTCATATTTAGATTTAAACATATCTAATCGATTCATCAACAACTGACATTTTATTAATGCACAAAAAAAAAAAAAAAAAAAAAAAAAAAAAAAAAAAAAAACTGGAGAAGCAACATGATGCTGTCTACGGTACCCTAAATTATGAGAAGCAAAATTAATACACCTAAACACTAAACTACTTCAAATAAGAATATTGAACTTAATTATTTCCTTAGAGCAAAGAAAGAAAGCAATTAATAGATTTATCAATCAATCAATCAATCAATCAATTGAAATACCAAAGAGCCCTTGTAGGAATCTTTATCAAGTAAGGTACTGAAGGAAGACAGAGAAAATCTGGTGTGAATCCAGCTAGTCTACCGATTTTAAGGTCCATAAATGCTGTAGCAACGTTAGTGTTAGGTACTAACAGGGATGCAGGGTACATGCAAGTGAGGTTTATTCAACAGATAACGAGCTTATATGCAAACAGTTGCGAGTTACAATGTCACAATTATTCAAACAATAGGAAACATGCAATGGCAAGCTTAAAGAAGTTTTTTTTTATCATGGGTATGGGATAGAGCGAGAGATAAAACAAAGCAATAGCAATAGTTTTTATAGTTATATAGGAAATATTTTTTTTAGTGTTATTACTGTTCTTAAAATATTTTATTTTTCCTTGTTTCCTTTCCTCACAGGGCTATTTTCCCTGTTGGGGCCCCTGGGCTTATGGCATCCTGCTTTTCCAACTAGGGTTGTAGCTTAGCAAATAATAATAATAATAATTACAATTACAGTGTATGAGAGCGTATGAAACACTTGCGGTACAATGTACACTCGCTCCGAACACTATCGGTGATATTATGATCGACAATTCCGAAATGATTCCCGAATTTTGGTAAGTGGAACTTATCATGCTTTGGAATACACTTACATGGTGAAAAGGATCAAAAGATTAGAACTTGTCATGCTTTGGAATACGCATACATGGTGAAAAGGATCAAAAGATTGGAACTTATCATGCTTTGGAATACGCATACATGGTGAAAAGGATCAAAGGATTAGAACTTATCATGCTTTGGAATACGCATACATGGTGAAAAGGATCAAAAGATTAGAACTATATCATGCTTTGGAATACGCATACATGGTGAAAAGAATCAAAAGATTAGAACTTATCATGCTTTGGAATACGCATACATGGTGAAAAGGATCAAAAGATTAGAACTTATCATGCTTCGAAATACGCATACATGGTGAAAAGGATCAAAAGAGTGGAACTTATCATGCTTTGGAATACGCATACATGGTGAAAAGGATCAAAAGATTAGAACTTATCATGCTTCGGAATACGCATACATGGTGAAAAGGATCAAAAGATTAGAACTTATCATGCTTTGGAATACGCATACATGGTGAAAAGAATCAAAAGATTAGAACTTATCATGCTTTGGAATACGCATGCATGGTGAAAAGGATCAAAAGATTAGAACTTATCATGCTTTGGAATACGCATGCATGGTGAAAAGGATCAAAAGATTAGAACTTGTCATGCTTTGGAATACGCATGCATGGTGAAAAGGACCAAAAGATTAGAACTTGTCATGCTTCGGAATACGCATGCATGGTGAAAAGGACCAAAAGATTAGAACTTATCATGCTTCGGAATACGCATGCATGGTGAAAAGGACCA
>NC_090731.1:168048783-168061283 GCF_036898095.1 Palaemon carinicauda | reverse complement strand
CTCTTCTAGGAGAAGGACACTCAAAAATCAAACCATTGTTCTCTTATCTTGGATAGTGCCATAGCCTCTGTACCATGGTCTTCCACTGTCTTGGGTTTGAGTTCTCTTGCTTGAGGGTACACTCGGGCACACTATTCTATCTTATTTCTCTTCCTCTTATTTTGTTAAAGTTTTTATAGTTTATATAGGAGATAAATATTTTGAACTCGTTGCTCTTCTTAAAATATTTTCTTTTTTCTTTTTTTCCTTTCCTCACCGAGTTATTTTCCCTGTTGGAGCCCCTAGGCTTATAGCATCCTGCTTTTCCAATTAGGGTTGTAGCATAGCAAGTAATAATAATAATAATAATAATAATAATAATATATCTCACATATGCATATGTGCAAGAATATTATGCCTATCAGTACTACATTCCACAAAAGGTCATAAATATCCGCAGAAATTATCCTGGGTATATCTATAGCAACAAGGCACTAGAAGAGTTGGAAGACCCAGGCCTACATGGCTGAGGACTACGAAACGTGAAGTAGGAGATGAAGAATGGAGAAGTATTGATTTAAAAGCCCAAGACAGGGACGTCTGGCGAGATATAACCGAGGCCCTTTGCGTCAATAGGCGTAGGAGATGCTGTTGATGATGATGTAGCATTATCTAATTTTTATCCGTAGACTGATAAGTCTCGGGGATGCAAGATGAGCAAGATTGATTAGCTGGGGCATGACGGGTTAATTATGTCTGGCCCGTTTCTTATTTGTGGTTTTCTTCAATTTTTCTACTAATTTGCGGTTTAATTCTAGCATATCTCACTACAAAGCATAATGAACAGCTCTTTGCTACCCCAATGCCCATTAATAAATTCGTTATCTTCATAGAACGTTATCATAATTCCAGTAGATTGAGGCCAGGAGCACACTAGCGACTCTGTGGCGCCACAAAGCCACAGCATCGTGTGGCGGGGATGTGGTCTCCCATAGTAGGTTTCCATTGTTTTCAAGTTTTGCCGCGCAAACTAGCGACTGTGGCTCTCTGTCGCTCATACCCGCCACAGATGTGGCGTGGCTTTGAAAACAATGGAAACCTATGGGAGACCACATCCCCGCCACACGATGCTGTGGCTTTGTGGCGCCACAGGGTCGCTAGTGTGCTCCCAGCCTAAGATTATCAACATATACTGGAAAACAACTACAACAACAACTATAAATACAGCCGTTTGTAGTACACTATAGGACAAAAGCCTCAGACATATCAATTTTCATCTCCATGCTGGCCAGTGCGGATTGATGATGGTGGGAGATTTTCATCTGATCACTCACAACAACCAAAATTTCCAATTCACGAAATCGGTCACCGTTGTCACAGAGACTTCAAACTTGGTTTATATTTGACTATGAAAACAAACGCCAATTAATACATGTTAAGGTCAAAGTCGAGCAAAAGGTTGAGAAATAAGCTGCCGCAGTGGTCTGAGCTCTACTGAGTGCCCCTCTAGTTATAAGATACTATATACACGGATATGTTTGAATAAGAAAACCTTTTACTTATTCTCCAGTATTTAGTACATTGAAGCTTTTTTTTTTAGCATTTACGGTTAAATTAGGCTTTTTTTGGGGGGGGGGTAAAATGGCCTAACAACGCAAATGCTAAATTTCACAGTTTATCACTAAATTAACTATACAGAAGCATACTTGTTTCCTTCCTTTCAGAACAGGCCAAATTGCAATATTTCAAATATACCTATAAATAAGTGTATAACTGTAAATCTACTTCCGTTAGTAAATATAATGTATCGGAAACGACCCTGCCTGAAGATCTGTTGGTCGGGAGTTCAAGACCCGATCAAGCTCGATAGTTTCTAGCATGCCACTTCCCCATGTTTATGATCTATGGATGGGCCGGGGCGGAATGTCAGGGGGGGGGGGGACCTATAGGTCTACCTGCCGATTCAGAAGCTATTGCCTGGCCCTTCCTGGCCCTAGTTTGAAGGAGAATGGGCTTGGGTGCTGATCATCCTTTCCCTATAAAATAAAGAGCATACTTCTTTCCTGTCACGATGAGCGGCAGTGGGGAGAGGGTATAGTCATACCCTGGTGAGAATGGTTACCCATAGAGATACACTAGGAAACCACAATCTCCCACAAACTGCCGAACCAGCGGGTTGTAGTTAGGAAATGGGGAATGGTGGAGAAGGTTGAATCCGTGTGTGTATGTGTGTGTGCATAATTATCTGAATGTTTAGCCGTCATTTCATATGGGTCGCGTATATTAGTATGCATATGGCCAGTCTCTAGGACACTGCCCTCTCCCTTGCTCCTGCAATTCATGAGCTACCTTTAAACCTTAAAAACGGTACACTCTAAATGGTAACATAAAACCAATAAAATGAATGAATAAGGAAAGCGTTTCGCTATCGGTGCCCTTTTAGCTGGGAAAAATTTCCTGGTCGCTGATTGGTTGAACAAGATAATTCTAGCTAATCAGCGACCAGGAAACTTTTCCGAGCTAAAAGGGCACCGTTGCGAGTCTGTGCAAATATGCCTCGCTAAAAGAAATGGACTATAGTGACAGTATCAACTAAATTCCCCCTGCAATTTATTTTCCAAACAAATATAAGACTCGGTTGAAATCTAATTATGCAACAAGAAGCGGAATTACTAATCATCACATCACGATTACTTCCCCCAACATGGTATTTCTCTGATTCGTCTTGACGGATAAAAGATGGCCGGGTCCACCTTCATTATCATGACACAGAATGCCAATACAAAAGGCTCTCTCTCTCTCTCTCTCTCTCTCTCTCTCTCTCTCTCTCTCTCTCTCTCTCTCTCTCTCTCTCTCTCATATATATATATATATATATATAATATATATATATATATATATATATACATACATATATATATATATATATATATATATATATATATATACCAATCCACGGTGGCCAGCCTAGTAGTGAAAATAGCCAAACACCAGACATGACTAAGGACATGTAGACATGTCTGACGCCTTTGTCCTGCAGGGGACTAGAAACGGCTACATTTATAGTTGTTGTTCTTGTTGCATATACATATACTGTATATACATATATATATATATATATATATATATATATATATATATATATGTGTGTGATTACATGCATGCATATAAATACTGTATAAAAACTAGGACATCAAATATTACAGAATAATGACTGTCTAGAATGCGATTAGATTAGTATAATCATGAACAATTTTAAAATTGATAAAGAAAAAAAAAAAAAATAAAAAATAAAAAAAAAATTACCCCACCAGAAATTACTATTATGTCTTGGCGTTATGGAACAAAGGCCAAATTTCGCCCACTCAAGAGTTTGTGCTGAGGAATTAATTTTCAGATGGAGCTTAATTGGAAAATTCCTCCTCCCCCCCCCCCCTCCCTTGATATTTACAGCCTGTCAGTCGACCATTTAAGTAGATATAAGGGACTTCCTTCTTCCTGCACCAGTTAAAAGTTGAGTGTTGCAGTGACTACTGTCTCGTCTTTCCTCTGGAGCCACTTTCTCTCAAAGGGATTTGTTTTACTATTGAGATTACCAATCGTTTCCTGATGTAATTGAGGCCCATGTGTATAAGGTTGAAGCCAGGCTATAAAAAAAAAGAAAAAAAAAAGGCAGAGGAAATCCAAATACGAATAAAAATATTCAAAGTAGAAGGAATAAAAAGTTACAAATTATACATTGATATGTATGATAATAAAATATAACCCGCGTTTTACAATAAACAGGTTGCTCATCTGTATTCAAAATAAATCGTGAGAATACCAGTAAATCAAAATTCCACTACATAACTCGAAGTGCATTTGTATATTCGTTTTCTATTTGAAAAATCAAAAAATAAGTTTAGTAACAAAATACCAAGCAACATAATGTATTTGATAAATTGTAAGCGTGACACGACTGTAAAATCATTAACCCTTTCACCCCTAAAAGGACGTACCGGTACGTTCTTGCAAAACACTGTTAATTACATGTTTTTACATATTTTTGATAAACTTATGAGAAACTTCAGACATTTTCCAAAAGAATGAGACCAACCTGACCTCTCTATGACAAAAATTAAGGCTGTTAGAGCAATTTAAAAAATATATATATAGCAAAATGAGCTCGAAATTTAACCTTATGGTGGGGGGTAAAAGGGTTAAAACAATTCAACCATTTTTGAGGGAACAGGTATTATTTGGTCCTTCTAAACAAATCTACCCACTATATATGCCCAATCTAGATGGATGTCAGTCAATCATTCGTCTAAAGCAACAGCATTCAGTTGTTGTTTTGGTACAAAACTGAAGCCTATTAACCGAATTGTATTCATATCCAGTCCATCAATGCCTATTCATATACCGAAAGCGTCACTATGACGATATGTGCATTTTAAAACTTATCCTCAATGCAAAGTATGATGAAATTTGCATTTTATTGAAAGTATGATGAAATTTGCATTTTATTCAAAGTAGGATGAAATTTGCATTTTATTTAAAGTATGATGAAATTTGCATTTTATTCAAAATATGGTGAAATTTGCATTTTATTCAAAGTATGTTGAAATTTGCATTTTATTCAAAGTATGATGAAATTTACATTTTATTCAAAGTATGTTGAAATTTGCATTTTATTCAAAGTATGATGAAATTTGCATTTTATTCAAAGTATGATGAAATTTGTCTTTTATTCAAAGTATGATGAAATTTGCATTTTATTCAAAGTATGAAGAAATTTGTCTTTTATTCAAAGTATGATCAAATCTGCATTTTATTCATATGCTTCAGCAAAAAATGATGTAGGGAAAGAATCTGCATTCTGAATGTGAAATGCATGAAGAATAACCTAACGATTTGCATCTCCCAATGGTTTAAAGGTCACTCATGAATGGCAGAGGCAAGGGACAGTGACAATGCCTTTGAGGGACTGACCATATATACATATGACCAGTGACCCAGACCCTCTCCACCCAAGCTAGTACCAAGGGTCAGAGAATGGCTGCTAATGACTCGGCAGATAGACCTCTTAGGTTCCCCCAAAAGCCCCATCCTTAGCCTACAAGGATTGTGAGGTTCTGATACTACAAGTAACTATCGACCTTGAGTAGGTCTCGAACCCCAGTCCTGATCATCGGGCAGGGAATTTTCCAATAGGCTACCACAACACCAAGAGAAATAATAATAATAATAATAATAATAATAATAATAATAATAATAATAATAATAATAATAATAATAATAATGATGATGATGATGAATATACTGGAAGAATGGGGTTGCTATAGTCCATTTCTTTTAGCGAGGCATATTTGCACCGACTCGCAGCGGTGCCCTTTTAGCTCGGAAAAGTTTCCTGATCGCTGATTGGTTGGACAAGATCATTCTAACCAATCAGCGACCAGGAAACTTTTCCGAACTAAAAGGGCACCGTTGCGAGTCGGTGCAAATATGCCTCGCTAAAAGAAATGGACTATAGTGGGAAATACTGACGGTAATAATCAGTAACCCATTGGAAAGAGAAGATTATTATCAGAGCTGACGAATATTACTTGTAAGATCCAATACGCTCAGGGACATTAAAAAGATTATCTTATAAAATTACACAATTTCTGAAAGAATTACATTTAAAAGATGTAATAATATCACCACAGAAACGTTGTTCTCATAACGATCAATTATTCCACGTTATCACAGACGGGGAAAATCCCAGTGAGAAGCAATAAGACTATGAGGGTAAAGGAACGTTTTCACAATTTAATAATCGATGCACAGAAGCAGACATAATGATGTTATCACAGACAAATATTCCCTGATAACAACTAATACAGTTTGGTGCTGGGGCCGGTAAGGCCAGTTGGCCCCGAAGTACAACTGGGGGAACACCACAGAAGTTACACTATGAAGTAAAGTTAGAAGAGGTTGGACAGCACGATGGAAGGAAGGAAGCAAGAAACGGAGGTAAACTAGAAGGCTATAAAGCAAGAGTAGCTAAAGACCGAAGGAACGCTGCAAAGATCCATAAGTAATGCCTACAGTACACAGCGTGAGGTGCACTGAAGTCACTAGCCCCAGCGGGACAAGGAGATAAGGATAGCCACTGTCTAGAACTAGAAACCTCGTTGATAAGTATCCATTAAAAGGTTATCTTAAATGACTTCTAAATCCTCAACAGTCTGGAACAGTCTGCTCCCATCACCATTCCCACCCCTCCCCCTCCCCCAAAACCGAAGGGGTAGGAGGGAAAGGACATTAATGCGACTTGTCAGCATCCCTCCTTCCCTCCCACCTACATCCCCGCAGTCCCGATGCTTAAGCGAACATTACACTGGCCTCTCTACTACTGTTCCCTGAAACTAGGGGAATAAGAACCTTGGTTCCCTTCGGAAAAGAAGCGTCAGTCCTGTCATCGAAATGGAAGGAAGCTGTAAATAAGACAGCGTGAGATCTGCAAAAGATGAAAACTAGAAGGGATGTGGAGAAATGTCTCGCAAGACGGGGAGAGGGATGGGGTGTGGGGGGAAGAGAATGAGTTGTCTTAATTTAAGAGGAAATGAAGGCATGAGGCCAAGAGGAGGAGGAGGAGAACCGAGGGAGGAGGAGGAAAACGACAAGGAGGAAATGAAAGAGGAAAAGCGTGTTTTCCCTTTTAAAGTTGTAACTTAAAGGCGAAGTGGGCAGATGCCTTGATCCACACGTCCTTCCTCCGTCGATTCTTCCGCGAGGACGCCAGCGATCCCACAGACTCCGGGGGCTTTAAAGACGCATGAATGACAGGCTAGAGAGATGATGATGATGATGATGATGCACCACAGTGCCAACAAGAGCGAGGCCTCGTACGTGCAATGAAGAATGCCAGTACTGTCATTATTGCATAGGGAATCGCAGCACTGACTTCTGATATCGACACTTCTGGGATTTGACGTTTGATTAACGTGTACCGATTCAAACTTTCTGAAAGTAAATTTTGGTAATTTCATAATGACTTAAAATGCACACTAAACGTTTCATCGTATTGCTCACCGTCTTCATGCAATGGAGCTCTTAGCAGCATTTACGAACAATTACATGGTTTACCAAACAGCGAAGGTAATGAGGAATTATCGACAATTATATGGTTTGTCATACAACACAATATTTGACAGAATATTTCTTGTTTGAGCCTATAAATATTTGTAAAAAAAAAAAAAATTAAAAGTCCTTATTTTTGTCCATTACTATATAAATGAATCGAAACAAGAGTAAACGAATCGATGGTTTCACTTGTAACCCTTCTCTCTCTCTCTCTCTCTCTCTCTCTCTCTCTCTCTCTCTCTCTCTCTCTCTAAATTCCAAGCATTGCTTATACGTAAACATTATTTAGAAAGAATAATATCTGAGTACCCCTTTCGCTTATTTCAATTTTTCTCTTCCTTACTTATATATATATATATATATATATACATCAAAGTACATCTTTCAAAATACTCAATGATTCACTTAACATTTGATACCCTTGCTTTACATTATATAATATAATATATATATATATATATATATATATATATATATATATATATATATATACAATTATGACTCAAACACTGAGCGTCAATTTTAGGGTTTATTCATATTGGCACAAGATGTATAGACGATTGCAGGTGCGCTGTTTGCATTAAAGATCAGATGTTATTAAAGTTGCCGTCCTTTCAAGACTTACCTACCCTTCAAATACAATTAACCTCTACGATCACGGTAACACATTTCTCAGCATTTGAATCGCTGTGAGAACGAAACGGACTGATTTACAACCGGAAATATACACCAGTAATTATAGTAAGAGTATATTTGTAAAGGAAAAAATATAATTTCTAGGATAAATTTCAATGGTACGGATATATTTTTTTTTTAGCTTTTATTATGAAATACAATTACATTTTCTTAACATACATTTTTTTCCTTTTATAAAGAAATATTTCCTTAACTAACACAATTACTGACTCATCGGTTTAATGTCAAAGTGGCTGTGATAACAAAGGTCGTTGACACCACGTAAGAGACCGAAATTGAACTACCCCTGACGAAGGGGAAATTAGGAAGGAAACCTAATACTAAACACAGACAACGTACGAACGCTTTAAAGACCGCTCATGAATGGCAGAGGCAAGGGACAGTAACATTGCCCTAGCTAACACGATAATGCCCTAGAGACCGACCATATACATATAATCAGCGCCCAAGCAAGGACCAATGAGGACCAGGCATTCGTTGCTAATGACTCAGCAGGTAGACCTATAGGCTTCCCCAAACTCCCCACCCTTAGCTCACAAGGATGGTGAGCTTGCACACACTATAAGAAACTGTCGCGTTTGAGCGGGACTGTTTCCCGTCCGGCGATCGTCAGGCAGGGATGTTTCCAATAGGCCACCACAACCCTTTGAGGGAGTTTCAACATTGAGGAGGACAAAACTTATGACAACATCCAACCTCAAGAAAGTTGCATGAAGTTATTAATTTACGCCTTGTTCAAAGAGAATTATTTCCACCGCGCGGTTTGATACGCACTGACGCGATTTGCGACTGCACTTATCAAACCGCGCGGTGAAAACCGTCGTGTGTGAACAAGGCCAAAAGATGAAGTAAAGAATGAGGATGATGACATGAAAACTCCAAGAACCAAATAAATAATCAATGAGTAATCTATAAAAAAACAAATTATTTCACTCCAAAAAGTAATCAATTTATGTGAACTGGCGTCGCAAAGGATGTGGTTATCCGCAACATTCCACCAAAATGTTTGATGATCAGACCGGGACAGAGGTGCTAAAAGTATAGGCAGATGGAAGATGCCTTTCAGAAGATTAAAAATGATGAGAGAGTACAGGGAAAGAAGGAATAGACGAAGCAGTGGAGAGAGGAGAGAAGAGGCACCAAAAGCAGGAATAAGGTAAGAAATTGTCGCAATCTCCAGACGAGAGAAGAAGGAACCCTTGGAAGTTTATGGCCGAAGTTCCAGCTTCACTTTGGGCAATTGCCTACATCAATTTGGACTGAACATTCTAATTTCTCCAATTTCTCCATACTTCTAATGCATGAAAACTATATAGGCTCTCTAAAACATAATACTATTAGAAATATTGCTGCCTCAGTGGCGTTAATTTTGTAATTAACTTTTTCTATTGTTCTTATTATCTTTTTCTCTTCATTTGTACAATCTGCCAGTAACTGGGAAAGGAACATAATATGAAGGTGATGAAGACCATATCATTCACAATTAGTCACAATTAGTGTTGTGATATATTAAAGACTAATTGTGAATGATATGGTCTTCATCACCTTCCTATTGATATGTTCCTTTCCCAGTTACTGGGGGATTGTACAAATGAAGAGAAAAAACAATTAGTGTTGTGATATATTAAAGACTAATTGTGAATGATATGGTCTTCATCACCTTCCTATTGATATGTTCCTTTCCCAGTTACTGGCGGATAGTACAAATGAAGAGAAAAAGATAATAAGAACAATAGAAAAAGTTAACTAATTGTGAATGATATGGTCTTCATCACGTTCCTATTGATATGTCCCTTTCCCAGTTACTGGCGGATTGCACAAATGAAGAGAAAAAGATAATAAGAACAATAGAAAAAGTTAATTACAAAATTAACGCCACTGAGGCAGCAATCACTTTCAATAAAACCTGCTTAAAGGAGGGTTTACTCCCGAAATATACTATTAGAAATAGTAATATTAGTCGTATCTCTAAATTGAGGATATAAGAATGCCATTAGTCTTCAATATTATTAGTATTTAATGAGACGATAGAACATTATTTATATTTGCATCTTGTATATTATCCAAAGGATTCTTCATAAAAGGAAAAATGCAAAACTAAATCTTTAATCATCTCGTAAAACTCATTCGTCTGAAAGCAGCGGCATTCAAGCTTGTCTCAAAATGGTTATCTCTTTCTATGTAGAGCAGTGGATAGGCTACACTCACTTCTGAATAGGCTACATATATTAATGAATAAGCTACACGCACTTCTGAATAGGCTACATATATTAATGAATAAGCTACACTCACTTCTGAATAGGCTACACATATTAATGAATAAGCTACACTCACTTCTGAATAGGCTACATATATTAATGAATAAGCTACACTCACTTCTGAATAGGCTACATATATTAATGAATAAGCTACACTCACTTCTGAATAGGCTGCATATATTAATGAATAAGCTACACTCACTTCTGAATAGGCTACATATATTAATGAATAAGCTACACTCACTTCTGAATAGGCTACATATATTAATGAATAAGCTACACTCACTTCTGAATAGGCTGCATATATTAATGAATAAGCTACACTCACTTCTGAATAGGCTACACATATTAATGAATAAGCTAACACTTCTGAATAGGCTACATATATTAATGAATAAGCTACACTCACTTCTGAATAGGCTACATATATTAATGAATAAGCTACACTCACTTCTGAATAGGCTACATATATTAATGAATAAGCTACACTCACTTCTGAATAGGCTGCATATATTAATGAATAAGCTACACTCACTTCTGAATAGGCTACACATATTAATGAATAAGCTAACACTTCTGAATAGGCTACATATATTAATGAATAAGCTACACTCACTTCTGAATAGGCTACATATATTAATGAATAAGCTACACTCACTTCTGAATAGGCTACATATATTAATGAATAAGCTACACTCACTTCTGAATAGGCTGCATATATTAATGAATAAGCTACACTCACTTCTGAATAGGCTACACATATTAATGAATAAGCTAACACTTCTGAATAGGCTAAACATAATGATGAATAGGCTACACGCACTTCTGAATAGGCTGCATATATTAATGAATAAGCTACACTCACTTCTGAATACGCTACACATATTAATGAATAAGCTAACACTTCTGAATAGGCTAAACATAATGATGAATAGGCTACACTCACTTCTGAATAGGCTGCATATATTAATGAATAAGCTACACTCACTTCTGAATAGGCTGCACATATTGATGAATAAGCTACACTCACTTCTGAATAGGCTACACATATTAATGAGTAAGCTACAATCCCTTTTGAATACGCTTCACATATTAATGAGTAAGCTACACTCACTTTTTAATAGGCTACACATATTAATGAATAGGCTACACATATTAATGAATAGGCTACACGCACTTCTGAATAGGCTGCATATATTAATGAATAAGCTAACACTTCTGAATAGGCTAAACATATTAATGAATACGCTACACTCACTTCTGAATAAGATAAACATATTAATGAAAAAGCAATACTCACTTCTGAATAGGCTACACATATTAATGAATAAGCTACATTCACTTCTGAATAGGCAACACATATAAATGAATATCTATACTGTACATTAATATATATCACTATCAATATCTATCTATCTATCAATATATATATATATATATATATATATATATATATATATATGCTATACGATCATTCAAAATTAAGCTTTACCAATATATAAATATGCATTCATTATATTAGCAAGAACAAAGTAAGGTTAGCCATCAATTACCTTAACTTGCTAATGAAAGTAACTAAAAAAATTAATTCAGACAAAAAAACCTGATCCAATTTAATAGCTACACTATTCGGAAATTGTTCCGATTTCATGGCGATAAAAAATGAGTAAAAATGTACAGAAATATTCATCCACTTTAACTGTAACGACCAAGAGAAAATGCACAGTAAAAACACGAAAATAAACTACCCACTTTACTGACAACGACGGTCCAATTAGGAACTGCAGACATCACAGGAACTTTTCATAACATCTCCATGTGAAGAACGTTAAAAATATGAGAGAGAGAGAGAGAGAGAGAGAGAGAGAGAGAGAGAGAGAGAGAGAGAGAGAGAGAGAGAGAGAGAGAGAGATATGAATTTTGACTTCCATGCTAAGCAGATTTGGAATTAAAGCTGTCAACTTGTAATAATTATTTCATGCTACTTTAACATTAATGTGTTAGCTAATTTATGCAAAGCTTCCCTTGGTCTTTTAGAAATAAAGTCCGCACTTTAGAGAATATTTAATCATCAATCACCAGAGTGTAATCCGCTCTTCCACATTCTTCAATGCATGGCCTTTATATTCATTGCATTCACGGTATTGTCATTGTACATATCCGTGATATTCATGACAAGGTAAAAGACTAATAACACTAGATAGAGTCTTGAATGCAAACAACCGAAACCTTACTACTACTACTACTACTACTACTACTACTACTACTACTACTACTACTACTACAAACTCCTTCAAAGACCTTCTACGGAAGCAACGGATATAACACATGGCAACCAGCATCCCTCTTCCAGAACCCTCATCTTCAGCATCTCTGCAATGAGAGAACCTCAACCTCGGCCAGCTTCCAGAACAAACAAAACCAAGTCTAGGCAAAACAAATCAGGACCTTCCACCT
>NC_090731.1:168038783-168041283 GCF_036898095.1 Palaemon carinicauda | reverse complement strand
ATTACTATAAACGATATAATAATGTAAAAAAAAAATTATTTCAATTTTCTAAAGATAATTCTTAAAAGGTTTTTCCAACATCAAAACGGACATTACACAATCATCAAAACTAATCTTCTGTTAACTTCGCAGACTCGGTGTCTGTCTGTTAAGAATAATTCACCGAGAAATCAACAACTCATAAATCAAATATTAAAACGTGATCACACACAAACACACACTGGTATGTGTGTACATAAATATGACTGTTAATTTTTAAATAATCATATGTACCATTAGATCATCATCCTGTAATTTTAGAGAGAGAGAGAGAGAGAGAGAGAGAGAGAGAGAGAGAGAGAGAGAGAGAGAGAGAGAGAGAGAGAGAGAGAGAGAGAGAGATGAAATACTCTTCGCTGCCTTACAAACTGCAATTAACGAACGCTATTAAAGACGAGCTCATGAATGACAGAGGCGAGGGACAATGATAATGCCCTAGAGACTGGCCACTACCCGTCCCCACCCAACCTACGACCAAGGAGGGAAAGGCAATGGCTGCTGATGACTCAACAGGTAATCACTATTCTATATGTTGCTTTATAAATAATGTATAATACCCAATGTATTTATTTGGAAATGAAGTATTATTATTATCATTACCTATAGGTTCTACCCAAACTCGCCACCCTTAGCTCACAAGGACGGTGAGGTTGCAGACACTACAAGAAACTCTCGAACTTGAGCGGGACTCGAAAATATTTAAACCACAGGGGGATAAGTAGCTGACAAGAATCTAACCGAAAATGCAAGTATCTATTTGTAAGAAATTACCCTCTCTCAACAAAATAGAGACGGACAGAACTTCCTTAATAAAAACAACAGACAATTCAAAGGACTATAATTAACAAAAATCACAAATGTGAGAGTAAATAAAAGCAAATACTTTAGCATGAATAGTCCAGGTTGGTACTATGGCCTCTGTACCATGGTCTTCCACGGTCTTAAGGTATAGTTCTCTTGCTTGAGGGTACACTCAGGCACACTGTTCTATCTTGCTTCTCTCCCTCTTGCTTGTTTCAAGTTTTTATAGTTTATATATGAAAAAATCTATTTTAATGTTGTTACTGTTCTTAAAATATTTTAATTGTTCAATACTTCTTTAATAGTTTATCTATTTCTTAATTTCCTTTCCTCACTGGGCTATTCTCTGTTGGAGCCCTTGGGCTTATAGCATCTTGCTTTTTCTACTAGAGATGTACCTTAGCTAATAATAATAATAATAATAATAATAATAATAATAATAATAATAATAATAATAATAATATGATACAGCTATAAATAATCAAAACAAATTAAAACTGAATTTGATGTAACTGAACAGTTACGGATATTTGTTCAATTTTATTTCAAAAACACCCGAGATAACCAAATATCAATCTCTATTTAAAATACTAACATCGAATAAAAATCACTTTTATAAAGTATTCCAAAGCTTTGACTATGGAGAATCTCTGTTTATAAATCTTGTTTCTTCAGTAATCTCATAATTTCGTTCGATCATCCTTTTTATTCTATTACAAAGGCAATTCATCACTAAGAGTTCCATCATGTTTGTTCACCCAATTATATTCACAATTTACACTTTTTATTATTATTATTATTTGCTAAGCTACAACCCTAGTTGGAAAACCAAGATGCTATAAGCCCAAGGGCTCCAACAGGGAAAATAGCCCAGTGAGGAAAGGAAACAAGAATAAATAAAATATTTTAAGAACAGTAACACCATTAAAATAAACATTTCCTACATAAACTATAAAAACTTTATCAAAACTTGAATAAAGGAGGGACAGTTCAATCATACCTTCGTACATACAAGCATTTTCCCCTGGATATTCTTCGTTTCTTCAAAACAATCATACATTACATCAACTTCCAAAAATCAAACGAAATGAACTGCTTTACTCCCCTGCCAACCGTATCAGTAACCACCGATACGAAATCTAAATTTACCTTCATTTTGAACTTTACTCTTTTAAGGTTTAATGGCCGCTCATGAATGACAGAGGCTAGGGACAGTGACATTGCCCTATCGAGCTGGAAAATACCTTAGAGACTAACCATATATACATATAAGCAGCGCCTAAGCCCGCTCTCCACCCAAGCTAGGACCAAGGAGGGCCAGGAAATGGCTGCTGATGACTCGGCAGATAGACCTATAGGCTCCCCTAAACCACTCATCCTTGACTCACAAGGATGGTGACGTTGCAGCGACCAAAGAAACTAACGAGTTTGAACAGGACTCGAACCCCAGTCTGGCGTTCACCAGTCAAGGACGTTACCACATCGGCCACCACAACCCGAACCCTTATCAACTCTTTCACAATCTCCGCCAGATCCTCTTCAATACTTCAAATTCTCAACTAACATATTACCATCTACACAATGTATCATCAACATACACCACATTACTGTACATATCTTCTCACTCCTTCAATATACTTTCATATGCTTCACACATTTT
>NC_090731.1:168028783-168033783 GCF_036898095.1 Palaemon carinicauda | reverse complement strand
GTATATGTAACCTATACATAAACCTTTTAGTACCCCAACACCAAGTTTAATAAACTCGGGTAAATATACGTAACCTATGCATAAACCTTTTAGTACCCCAACACCCAGTCTAATAAACTCAGGTAAATATACGTAACCTATACGTAAACCTTTTAGTCCCCCAGCGCCAAGTTTAATAAACTCGGGTAAATATACGTAACCTATACATAAACCTTTTAGTCCCCCAACACCCAGTCTAATAAACTCAAGTAAGTATACGTAACCTATACATAAACCTTTTAGTACCCCAACACCCAGTCTAATAAACTCAGGTAAATATACGTAACCTTTACATAAACCTTTTAGTCCCCCAACACCAAGTCTAATAAACTCGGGTAAATATACGTAACCTATACATAAACCTTTTAGTCCCCCAACACCAAGTTTAATAAACTCAGGTAAATATACGTAACCTTTACATAAACCTTTTAGTCCCCCAACACCCAGTCTAATAAACTCAGGTAAGTATACGTAACCTATACATAAACCTTTTAGTACCCCAACACCCAGTCTAATAAACTCAGGTAAATATACGTAACCTTTACATAAACCTTTTAGTCCCCCAACACCAAGTTTAATAAACTCGGGTAAATATACGTAACCTATACATAAACCTTTTAGTCCCCCAACACCAAGTTTAATAAACTCAGGTAAATATACGTAACCTTTACATAAACCTTTTAGTCCCCCAACACCCAGTCTAATAAACTCAGGTAAATATACGTAACCTTTACATAAACCTTTTACCCCGCCCCCACCAACACCCAGTCTAATAAACTCAGGCAAATATACATAACCTATACATAAACCTTTTAGTCCCCCCCCACCAACACCCAGTCTAATAAAATCAGGCAAATATACGTAACCTATACATAAACCTTTTAGTACCCCAACACCCAGTCTAATAAACTCAGGTAAATATACGTAACCTATACATAAACCTTTTAGTCCCCCAACACCAAGTTTAATAAACTCGGGTAAATATACGTAACCTATACATAAACCTTTTAGTCCCCCAACACCAAGTTTAATAAACTCGGGTAAATATACGTAACCTATACATAAACCTTTTAGTCCCCCAACACCAAGTTTAATAAACTCAGGTAAATATACGTAACCTATACATAAACCTTTTAGTCCCCCCCCCACCAACACCCAGTCTAATAAAATCAGGCAAATATACGTAACCTATACATAAACCTTTTAGTACCCCAACACCCAGTCTAATAAACTCAGGTAAATATACGTAACCTATACATAAACCTTTTAGTACCCCAACACCAAGTTTAATAAACTCGGGTAAATATACGTAACCTATACATAAACCTTTTAGTCCCCCAACACCAAGTTTAATAAACTCGGGTAAATATACGTAACCTATGCATAAACCTTTTAGTACCCCAACACCCAGTCTAATAAACTCAGGTAAATATACGTAACCTATACGTAAACCTTTTAGTCCCCCAGCGCCAAGTTTAATAAACTCGGGTAAATATACGTAACCTATACATAAACCTTTTAGTCCCCCAACACCCAGTCTAATAAACTCAAGTAAGTATACGTAACCTATACATAAACCTTTTAGTACCCCAACACCCAGTCTAATAAACTCAGGTAAATATACGTAACCTTTACATAAACCTTTTAGTCCCCCAACACCAAGTCTAATAAACTCGGGTAAATATACGTAACCTATACATAAACCTTTTAGTCCCCCAACACCAAGTTTAATAAACTCAGGTAAATATACGTAACCTTTACATAAACCTTTTAGTCCCCCAACACCCAGTCTAATAAACTCAGGTAAGTATACGTAACCTATACATAAACCTTTTAGTACCCCAACACCCAGTCTAATAAACTCAGGTAAATATACGTAACCTTTACATAAACCTTTTAGTCCCCCAACACCAAGTTTAATAAACTCGGGTAAATATACGTAACCTATACATAAACCTTTTAGTCCCCCAACACCAAGTTTAATAAACTCAGGTAAATATACGTAACCTTTACATAAACCTTTTAGTCCCCCAACACCCAGTCTAATAAACTCAGGTAAATATACGTAACCTTTACATAAACCTTTTACCCCGCCCCCACCAACACCCAGTCTAATAAACTCAGGCAAATATACATAACCTATACATAAACCTTTTAGTCCCCCCCCACCAACACCCAGTCTAATAAAATCAGGCAAATATACGTAACCTATACATAAACCTTTTAGTACCCCAACACCCAGTCTAATAAACTCAGGTAAATATACGTAACCTATACATAAACCTTTTAGTCCCCCAACACCAAGTTTAATAAACTCGGGTAAATATACGTAACCTATACATAAACCTTTTAGTCCCCCAACACCAAGTTTAATAAACTCGGGTAAATATACGTAACCTATACATAAACCTTTTAGTCCCCCAACACCAAGTTTAATAAACTCAGGTAAATATACGTAACCTTTACATAAACCTTTTAGTTTCCCAACAACAAGTCTAATAAACTCAGGCAAATATACGTAACCTATACATAAACCTTTTAGTCCCCCAACGCCCTGTCTAATAAACTCGGGTAAATATACGTAACCTATACATAAACCTTTTAGTCCCCCAACGCCCAGTCTAATAAACTCGGGTAAATATACGTAACCTATACATAAACCTTTTAGTCCCCCAACGCCCAGTCTAATAAACTCGGGTAAATATACGTAACCTATACATAAACCTTTTAGTCCCCCAACGCCCAGTCTAATAAACTCGGGCAAATATACGTAACCTATACATAAACCTTTTAGTCCCCCAACGCCCAGTCTAATAAACTCGGGCAAATATACGTAACCTATACATAAACCTTTTAGTCCCCCAACGCCCAGTCTAATAAACTCGGGCAAATATACGTAACCTATACATAAACCTTTTAGTCCCCCAACGCCCAGTCTAATAAACTCGGATATACGTAACCTATACATAAACCTTTTAGTCCCCCAACGCCCAGTCTAATAAACTCGGGTAAATATACGTAACCTATACATAAACCTTTTAGTCCCCCAACGCCCAGTCTAATAAACTCGGGGAAATATACGTAACCTATACATAAACCTTTTAGTCCCCCAACGCCCAGTCTAATAAACTCAAGGAAATATACGTAACCTATACATAAACCTTTTAGTCCCCCAACGCCCAGTCTAATAAACTCGGGGAAATATACGTAACCTATACATAAACCTTTTAGTCCCCCAACGCCCAGTCTAATAAACTCGGGGAAATATACGTAACCTATACATAAACCTTTTAGTCCCCCAACGCCCAGTCTAATAAACTCGGGCAAATATACGTAACCTATACATAAACCTTTTAGTCCAATACGTAACCTAGACATAAACCTTTTAGTCCCCCCCCCCCACCAACACCCAGTCTAATAAACTCGGGTAAATATACGTAACCTATACATAAACCTTTTAGTCCCCCAACGCCCAGTCTAATAAACTCGGGTAAATATACGTAACCTATACATAAACCTTTTAGTCCCCCAACGCCCAGTCTAATAAACTCGGGCAAATATACGTAACCTATACATAAACCTTTTAGTCCCCCAACGCCCAGTCTAATAAACTCGGGCAAATATACGTAACCTATACATAAACCTTTTAGTCCCCCAACGCCCAGTCTAATAAACTCGGGCAAATATACGTAACCTATACATAAACCTTTTAGTCCCCCAACGCCCAGTCTAATAAACTCGGGGAAATATACGTAACCTATACATAAACTTTTTAGTCCCCCAACGCCCAGTCTAATAAACTCGGGGAAATATACGTAACCTATACATAAACCTTTTAGTCCCCCAACGCCCAGTCTAATAAACTCGGGGAAATATACGTAACCTATACATAAACCTTTTAGTCCCCCAACGCCCAGTCTAATAAACTCAGGCAAATATACGTAACCTATACATAAACCTTTTAGTCCCCCAACACCCAGTCTAATAAACTCGGGTAAATATACGTAAACTATACATAAACATTTAAGTCCCCCAACACCAAGTTTAATAAACTCAGGCAAATATACGTAACCTAGACATAAACCTTTTAGTCCCCCCCCCACCAACACCCAGTCTAATAAACTCGGGTAAATATACGTAACCTATACATAAACCTTTTAGTCCCCCAACGCCCAGTCTAATAAACTCGGGTAAATATACGTAACCTATACATAAACCTTTTAGTCCCCCAACGCCCAGTCTAATAAACTCGGGCAAATATACGTAACCTATACATAAACCGTTTAGTCCCCCAACGCCCAGTCTAATAAACTCGGGCAAATATACGTAACCTATACATAAACCTTTTAGTCCCCCAACGCCCAGTCTAATAAACTCGGATATACGTAACCTATACATAAACCTTTTAGTCCCCCAACGCCCAGTCTAATAAACTCGGGTAAATATACGTAACCTATACATAAACCTTTTAGTCCCCCAACGCCCAGTCTAATAAACTCGGGCAAATATACGTAACCTATACATAAACCTTTTAGTCCCCCAACGCCCAGTCTAATAAACTCGGATATACGTAACCTATACATAAACCTTTTAGTCCCCCAACGCCCAGTCTAATAAACTCGGGCAAATATACGTAACCTATACATAAACCTTTTAGTCCCCCAACGCCCAGTCTAATAAACTCGGGCAAATATACGTAACCTATACATAAACCTTTTAGTCCCCCAACGCCCAGTCTAATAAACTCGGATATACGTAACCTATACATAAACCTTTTAGTCCCCCAACGCCCAGTCTAATAAACTCGGGCAAATATACGTAACCTATACATAAACCTTTTAGTCCCCCAACGCCCAGTCTAATAAACTCGGGCAAATATACGTAACCTATACATAAACCTTTTAGTCCCCCAACGCCCAGTCTAATAAACTCGGGGAAATATACGTAACCTATACATAAAC
>NC_090731.1:168018783-168023783 GCF_036898095.1 Palaemon carinicauda | reverse complement strand
GTTTGCTAAACAGTATCAGTTGATTTTACACAATCAGTAAAAGCTGATAATCTGGTTTGAATAAGGACTTCTAGACGCTTGAGTAAACATTAGATCGGGATGTTAATAGCTTTTATTTAAAGCTTAGTTTTCACAATTATGATTTCTATTCATTTTTAACATTATAATAATAATAATAATGATAATAATAATAATAATAATAATAATAATAATAATAATAATAATAATAATTATTATTATTATTATTATTATTATCATTATTATCATTATTATTATTGAGATTTTAATAATAATAATAATAATAATAATAATAATAATTATTATTATTATTATTATTATTATTATTATTATTATTATTATTATTATTATTGAGATTTTAATAATAATAATAGTAATAATAATAATAATAATAATAATAATAATAATAATAATAATAATAATAATAATAATAATAATAATAATAATAATAAATGGCTTTTACGATCCTCAAAAAAACATATCTTTGACGTCCCCGGGATGGTAGCATGGCCCATTTATTCAAGCATTAAGTTAATAATTCCGTCCAGCAACTGCCAAAATTAAACACTTAAACCCCCCCCCCGCCCCCCATACTCAACCCAACCCCCACCCAAAAAAAACCCAAACGTCCTACACCAAATCAACGTCCCCGTTTCCAGGTACCAGAATTACCAGCCGCCAGGTACCAGAATTACCAGCCGCCAGGTACCAGAATTACCAGGCGCCAGGTACCAGAATTACCAGCCACCAGGTACCAGAATTACCAGGCGCCAGGTACCAGAATTACCAGCTGCCAGGTACCAGATTTACCAGCCGCCAGGTACCAGAATTACCAGCCGCCAGGTACCAGAATTGCCAGGCGCCAGGTACCAGAATTACCAGCCGCCAGGTACCAGAATTGCCAGGCGCCAGGTACCAGAATTATCAGCCGCCAGGTACCAGAATTGCCAGGCGTCAGGTACCAGAATTATCAGCCGCCAGGTACCAGAATTGCCAGCCGCCAGGTACCAGAATTATCAGCCGCCAGGTACCAGAATTATCAGCCGCCAGGTACCAGAATTACCAGCCGCCAGCTGCCAGGTACCAGAATTACCAGCCGCCAGGTACCAAAATTATCAGCCGCCAGGTACCAGAATTACCAGGTGCCAGGTACCAGAATTATCAGCCGCCAGGTACCAGAATTACCAGGCGCCAGGTACCAGAATTATCAGCCGCCAGGTACCAGATTTACCAGCCGCCAGGTACCAGAATTACCAGCCGCCAGGTACCAGAATTATCAGCCGCTAGGTACCAGAATTACCAGGCGCCAGGTACCAGAATTACCAGGCGCCAGGTACCAGAATTATCAGCCGCCAGGTACCAGAATTACCAGGCGCCAGGTACCAGAATTACCAGCCGCCAGGTACCAGATTTACCAGCCGCCAGGTACCAGAATTACCAGCCGCCAGGTACCAGAATTATCAGTCGCTAGGTACCAGAATTACCAGGCGCCAGGTACCAGAATTATCAGGCGCCAGGTACCAGAATTACCAGGCGCCAGGTACCAGAATTACCAGGCGCCAGGTACCAGAATTATCAGCCGCCAGGTACCAGAATTACCAGGCGCCAGGTACCGGAATTACCAGGCGCCAGGTACCGGAATTATCAGGCGCCAGGTACCAGAATTACCAGCCGCCAGGTACCAGAATTACCAGCCCCCAGGTACCAGAATTACCAGGCGCCAGGTACCAGAATTACCAGGCGCCAGGTACCAGAATTACCAGCCGCCAGGTACCAGAATTACCAGCCGCCAGGTACCAGAATTACCAGGCGCCAGGTACCAGAATTACCAGGCACCAGGTACCAGGCGCCAGGTACCAGAATTACCAGCCGCCAGGTACCAGAATTACCAGGCGCCAGGTACCAGAATTACCAGCCGCCAGGTATCAGAATTACCAGGCACCAGGTACCAGAATTACCAGCCGCCAGGTACCAGAATTACCAGGCGCCAGGTACCAGAATTACCAGCCGCTAGGTAACAGAACATGAACACCTTTTCTCCAAATTAATTAAATACTTCGCCTCTCCAATAAACAAGCTTAAAGGAGTGGTCTTCTTCTTCTTCCTCTTCGTACGCAGCCTCGTTCACCTCCAGGGAACTTATTATTATTATTATTATTATTATTATCATTATTATTATTTTCATTATTATTAATTATTGATTATTATTATTATCATTATCATTATTATTAATTATTAATTATTAATAATAATAATAATAATAACAATAATAATAATAATAATAATAATTATTATTATTATTATTATCATTATTATTATTATTATTATTACTTGCTAAGCTACATCCCTATTTGGTAAAGCAGGATGCTATAAGCTCAGGGGCTCCCAGGGAAATAGCCTAGTGAGGGAAAAAAAGAAGGAAAAATAAAATACTTTAAGAACAGTAATAACACTGAAATAAATATTTCCTGTATAAACTACAAAAACCTTAAAAAACAAGAGGAAGAGAAATAAGACGTCTTTTGATATTTCTAGTTTTCAACAGAATCCGGCAAGTTACATGGAAAGGTTAAAGGGCATTATCATGAGGGATGTAAGGAAAGAAAGCCAGCGTTTTTAAAGAAATTAAGAACTTCCTGAAAGTGAGTTAATTATTACCGACACCAAGGTTATGAAATCGAGTCGGTTTATTTATCTATTTGTCTGTGCGTCCGTCTGTCTGTGGACAGGATTGCGTCATAACTACACGACGGATTTTGAGGAAATTTTCAACACATAGATCTTAAGCGGTGGCCTGGAGGTAGCGTCCTTGCCTGGTGATTGCCAGACTGGGGTTCGAGTCCCGTTCAAACTCGTTAGTTCCTTTGGTCACTGCATCCTCACCATCCTTGTGAGCTAAGGATGGGGGGTTTGGGGGAGCCTATAGGTCTATCTGCTGAGTCATCAGCAGCCACGGCCTGGCCCTCCTTGGTCCTAGCTTGGGTGGAGAGGGGCCTTGGGCGCTGATCATTTTTATATATGGTCAGTCTCTAGGGCAGTGTTCTGCTTGATACGGCAATGTCACTGTCCCTTGCCTCTGCCATTCATGAGCGACCTTTAAACCTTTAAACCAATAAATTTTTGAAAATGATCCGGCTTTTCCATTTGTCACCATTTAACGTTACGACGGTTGTTTATAAATTTGTCATTTCTTGGATCATGGATGACTTTTTTCTATAAGAAACAGTAGTTTTTTTCCTAGGTTACATTGCCCTGTAATTCACTACAAAAATACCAAAAAGAGAAATATCCCATAGGGTAGGCTATAATATTCAAGACCTGCCTACCTGACAGGTTACAGGTAGGTTAACCACGGGTTCGCCAACCTACCGTAGTCCAGTAGCAAAGACGGAAAATACGGGGGGAAAATTAAACGTAATCAACTAAAATAAAATTAAATTAAACCTAATTTATCTTTAAACTTCCTAAATTAACTTAATGAAGTTAAGAGACTCGTAATAACCCAGATAATGTTCATAATGTTTACATTTCAAGATGAAAACACAACATGCCGGGTGACGGGCCCCCACTTAATATTACATATCTATCTCCTCCCATTAATGACTTACCGACTTACATTTTAGAGGAAATCCGGATCTGGATAAGGAGTTTGGATCATATGCACATCGAATGTCTTTCTTTTTGTTTTTGTTAAAGTTTTTATAGTTTATATACCAAATATTTATTTCAATGTTGTTACTGTTCTTGAAAGATTTTATTTTTTTTTGTTTCCTTTCCTCACTGGGCTATTTTCCCTGTTGGGAACCCGGGGCTTAGAGCATCCTGCTTTTCCAACTAGGGATGTAGCTTAGCAAATAATAATAATAATAATAATAATAATAATAATAATAACGTCACCCTTTGGCGACAGATACATCTGATGCTCTTGTTTAATTTAAGGCGGTAATACCCTGCAATTACGATCATGCTTAAAAAGTTAAGGCGGTAATACCCTGCAATTACGATCATGCTTAAAAAGTTAAGGCGGTAATACCCTGCAATTACGATCATGCTTAAAAAGTTAAGGCGGTAATACCCTGCAATTACGATCATGCTTAAAAAGTTAAGGCGGTAATACCCTGCAATTACGATCATGCTTAAAAAGTTAAGGCGGTAATACCCTGCAATTACGATCATGCTTAAAAAGTTAAGGCGGTAATACCCTGCAATTACGATCATGCTTAAAAAGTTAAGGCGGTAATACCCTGCAATTACGATCATGCTTAAAAAGTTAAGGCGGTAATACCCTGCAATTACGATCCTGCTTAAAAAGTTAAGGCGGTAATACCCTGCAATTACGATCCTGCTTAAAAAGCTAAGGCGGTAATACCCTGCAATTACGATCATACTTAAAGAGATCACACTTTTACTCAAGAGCCAAAATCCACAATAGCAGAAGAGAAACAGCCGCGCTCACCTTCATGCCTCCCATTATAAAGTGAAATAAGATATGAATATACAACGAAGTGTCGTGCAAATCCGAGCCATGGGCTGCCATGCATGAAAATCAAACCAATTAAGCGGAACCTAATCAAAACACGAATCGGGAACATTCAACCAGCCTCCTGTGAACGTGGAGGTCCACAAAATGCGTGTTAACACTCCCGATGTTAGTATTATTATTATTATTATTATTATTATTACTATCCAAGCTACAACTGCCGATGTTATTATTATTATCATTATTATTATTATTATTACTATCCAAGCTACAACCCTAATTGGAAAAGCAAGATGCTATAAGCCCAGGGGCTCCAATAGGGAAAAATAGCCCAGTGAGGAAAGGAAATAAGGAAATAAATAACTGAAGAGAACAAATTAACAATAAATCCTTCTAAAAAACGTAATGTCAAAAGAGATATGTCATATATAAACTATTAACAACGTCAAAAACAAATATGTCATATATAAACTATAAAAAGACTCATGTCCGCCTGGTCAAC